>NW_006374611.1:609077-614604 GCF_000327345.1 Myotis davidii | reverse complement strand
TCCCAACCAGGGCCCGGGCTGGGGAGGAGCCTGCAACCAAGGTGGGTGCCCTTGACCAGAATTGAACCCTGGACCTTTTGGTCTACAGGCTGATGCTCTGCCCACTGAGCCAAACCAGCTAGGGCTCATCATTGATGTTTCTATCTCTCCCCCTCTGCTTTCCTCTCTGAAATAATTAAAAAATTATAAAAAATAAATAAAATCTTTGTATTATGATTTCTAAGGCCAAAATTGCACACTTATTAAAGCCTATTCACTCCTGATTTTTTTCAAGTATAATATTTGAAATTAAACATAAAATAATTTAGTTTAATGCTCTAGGTCAGCGGTTCTCAACCTGTGGGTCGCGACCCCTTTGGGGGTCGAACCACCCTTTCACAGGGGTTGCCTAAGACCATTGGAAAACACATATATAATTACATAGTGTTTTTGTGGCCAATCACTATGCTTTAATTATGTTCAGTTTGTAACAATGAAATTGGGGGTCACCACAACATGAGGAACCGTATTAAAGGGTCGTGGCATTGGGAAGGTTGAGAACCACTGCTCTAGGAGGTATAGCTGAATAAAATGTAAGCAATACTCAAAGTTCTTATTGTTTAGTTGATAAGCCTACCATATTTGTGCATTTGAAGATCTGCTAAAGAGCTGTCAAAGGGGTATAAATTATTACTGAATTTGCTAATGAGTTTCAACATTTTGATTTTTAAAATGTAAGTTACAACTCGTCAACTCTTCTTTCACATTTTAGAAATTTACAGCACCCAGAAGCAGAATTTTCAAAACTGGATGGTACTTCACATATTATATATACCTGATTTTATTCCAGATCTCTAGGTTTCTAAGTTCAGTAGTATACTTTTGTCTAAAGTTGGCAAGATGTAACATGAAATTTTTAAAAATGCTTTCTCAGCCCGCCAGTGTGATTCAGTGGTTAAGCATAGACCTATGAACCCCAGTCAGAGCATATGCCCAGGTTGTGGGCTCTATCCCTGGGAGGTGGAGTGCACGAGACAGCTGATCAGTGTTTCTCTGGCATCATCAATGTTTCTCTATCTCCCTTCCTCTCTCTCTAAAAATCAAGGTAGACAGAAAGCCATGTGAACTCCAAGAATGGTTGGTGGCTGCACGTACAATGAAAGGGCATTGGTCTAAGCCTAGCCCTGGCCTCTCAGTAACTATCTTGACCTCCTTTTACATAGTTTTCTGACTTTAAAAATGATTACATAGCCTCTAAGATTCTTTGTAGCATTCATTTCCAGGGAGTTCAGCTTTTTTAAAAAAATATATTTTATTGAATTTTTACAGAGAGGAAGGGAGAGAGATAGAGAGTTAGAAACATCGATGAGAGAGAAACATCAATCAGCTGCCCCCTGCACATCTCCCACTGGGGATGTGCCCGCAACCCAGGCACATGCCCTTGACCGGAATCGAACCCGGGACCCTTCATTCCGCAGGCCGACGCTCTATCCACTGAGCCAAACCGGTCCCGGCTAAAAAGCATATATATTTTTAAAAAGCTTTGAAAGGAGGTTTAAAAAAATTCTCAGCATGATGTAAGTATAGAGAATGGGTTGAAGGCATGAGAAAATAATAAAGGAAAAAACTTACATAACTAATATATTATAAAAGTCTATGTGCCTATATTTGTCTGGTCATTAATAAACCTAAATCTTTATTTAAATATTTTTAAAAGATATTTTTTTCCTTCTCAGTGACTAACATATCTCAACTTCTTTCTAAAAAAAAAATCTCAACCTCAGTCCAAGAAGTTCCTCTAGAACCATCAAATATCTTACTCCCGGTCAAGCCAAAGATTCAATGTCAACAGGCAAAGAAAGCGCCTCTGCACAATTTAACTTATGGTAAAGTGCTATTGGTTTTGTTTTATTTGAATGTATTGTTAAATGTTCTAGATAATTATTTTCCCCATGTAGGCAATAAATTTTGACTGTGGATGAAAGATCTATACTAATAAAAGCCCATGTGGTTGTCACGCCCTCACGCTGTGATGCCCTCATGCCATAACAGTCCATCACCAGGAGGCTGCATGCACAGTGGGCGGGTGCGGAGCCTCAGAGGCGGGTCCGGGTGGCACTGCGTGGCAAGGCCAGGGATCCTGGCAGCTCCATGCGGTGAGGCCAGGGGTCCTGGCAGCTCCATGCGGTGAGGTCGGGAGTCCTGGCAGCTCTGCCTCCGCACAGCGAGGCCAGGGGTCCCGGCGGCTCTGCACTGAGCTGCTGAGGTGAGACCCCCTGTGTGGGGTCCCCCGGCTCCAGCTTATCTCTTTGGGGCAATCCATCAAGGAGCCCCAGATGGGTGGGCAGGGCCTACCTCTTTGGGGAGCTGGATCGTGGGGCTCCCACACTGAGAGGGCACAGGCCAGGCTGGGGAATCCCACCCTACCCCCACCCTGTGCACGAATTTCATGCACCAGGCTTCTAGTGAAATCATAAAAGGCAGAAGCACTCAGACTGGGCAGGAGGGTGGAGTATTCTTAACCTGAAGACTTCTTTTTAATATTAAGTTTTAAGTTTTTCTGTTTCTCTGTTAATTTCATATGATTCTTCTGAAAATTTTATTTGACTTTGTATTTTTTTTTTTGCAGAGCTTCCAGTTCTGAACCAAGAACATGAAAGTGTTTCAGCTGCAGTAGTCTCCAACAGGGCATTAACTAGAGCTCAGTTGGCAAAACAAATTCTTTTAAAGGAGAATACAGCTGCAACCACTAAGTTCAAAAACAACACATTTGTTTTAGACGACATTAACTCTACCTATGAAAAATTCCAAAATACTACTGCTGAGACTCTCAATACTAACTGTGTTTCTGTTAAAAATGACAGTCAATTAATGATTTCTGATAATGAGGTCAGAATAAAAGGGACTTCGCAACAGGAGATTAAGGGAAGAAATGAGAAAACAGTGCCCAGAGAAACTGATCTTCCAGGTTCCATAAACGACACATGTAAAATTGTGCTTGCAACTCCAGGGTTTAATGTAACAATACCTCAGGGATCAAAGAGATACACTTCAAAGCTTCTTCCAAGTATATGCCAAACTACTACAAACGGAGTTAAAAATAATAAGGTAGGAAAACTTTTAAGGCAGATAAGTATTATCCCCTTCTTTAAGAGCTTGAGCTCTTATGCTCTCATTACTACTATTTAATGTAGAGGCAGTGGGTTGAAAGCAAGAAGTCCCAGGTGTTAAGTCTTACCTTGGTTGATTATTAGTTGCATAGCCTTCAACAATTTACTTACTCCCTTTAGGGATGAACACTGATTTTATTCCTTTTTTTAAAAAAATATATTTTATTGATTTTTTACAGAGAGGAAGGGAGAGGGATAGGGAGTTAGAAACATCAATCAGCTGCCTCCTGCACACTCCCCACTGGGGATGTGCCCACAACCAAGGTACATGCCCTTGACTGGAATCGAACCCGGGAACCCTGAGTCCACAGGCCATCGCTCTATCCACTGAGCCAAACCGGTCAGGGCTATTCCTATTTTTAATTCCTCCCCCCCTCCTAATTCTTGAGGTACTATTAATGACAATTAAGAGACAGGAATTACGTATAGCACCTAAAGATCTGAGAATTTTTTGTGTTGTTAAGTAACTGATCAATAAAAGACTTCAGATCATCCAACCATGTTACATTATGACAGTGATGGCGAACCTTTTGAGCTCGGCGTGTCAGCATTTTGAAAAACCCTAACTTAACTCTGGTGCCGTGTCACATATAGAAATTTTTTGATATTTGCAACCATAGTAAAAAAAAGATTTATATTTTTGATATTTATTTTATATATTTAAATGCAATTTAACAAAGAAAAATCAACCAAAAAAATGAGTTCGGGTGTCACCTCTGACATGTGTGTCATAGGTTCGCCATCTCAGCATTAGGACATTTGCTGAAGAAACTGGAATGGAACAGTAAGTTCAAAGAGAAAGAGATAAAAGGTTAAGTTTATAGTTGTTAAAGGTTTGTCCATTAATTTTTAAAAGGATGATGGTGGGCATTTTCCAGACAGAAGCCAGGGTCTTTATGAAGTTCTCAATTTCTACCCAACAACTCCTTAAAATATTAAATCATGTCATCCTCTGCTCAAATTTCTCTAGTAATTTCTTATCTCAAGAGAAAACACTAAGCCTCTACCATGGTTTACAGAACTGTACAAAATTCAGTTCCTGAGATATGCAGCCTCATCATATAGAGCTCAACAAATATTTGCTGAATGACATTCTATATAAGCAATATGGTATGGGGTTCTAAAGCCAGAATTCCAGTCTTGTAACCCATCTGTGCCACTAACTAGCTATGTGTGACATGGGCAAGTTATTTATATTTCTTAACTAGGGCTTACAGAGTTTCCTTATCTATAAAATGAGGTTACTATCTCCCAGTGTTAGGAGAATAATCTGAGTCAATGCATCTAAAGTGCTTGGGACACTATCTAGTATAGCTTTTATTTTTACTACCATCTGACTTACTTGATATATGTATCTCAGATGGTTCCCAGTGTGGAAGTAGAAAGAATTTTATTGCCTCTTCCCCAAATCCTACCTATAATTTTTTAAATGAACATAAATGTGAAGTACAATAACTAAGAGCACTGTTCCATTTTTAACATCTTTTTCTGACTCAACAAACTACCACTGGAGAGTGTCTTTATATATAAACTTTTTATTTTATGTATAAAGTAAATGACTTGTCAAATTAGTCATTTTATGACCTTGGGCTACATATCTCATCAGAATTAGTTCAATGTTAAGTTGTTACATAATAGAAACAATTTCCTACCACTGGTGTTCACAGAAATTTTCCTTATAATAGAATTTTACTTGTCCTAAAATAGGGAATTCTCTGCTATTCAGATATTTGCTTTGGGATACAATGCTGTTAAATATAGATTCCTAGCAATTACCTTTAGAGTTTATAGAAAATTGAATGCAACTTCAAATCAACTTTGCAAAGAAAATTATGTGCTGTGAGTTTTTAGGAGTAAGAGTGATGGTGACATATATGTATATTACACAACTAACTCCTTTTCTCCAAGTTATTGGGTCTTTGGTGGGACTTAATGTTTTAATGACTACCTTAGGATTTTAGGTGATACTCTCCCTCCCCCCGGGATTGAGATATTAGATAATAAGAATATATTAAGTATAATTGATTCTGGATTGGAAACAAACTATGCAATAATATGATTTAAACGCAGTCTTTCTCGCCATTCATCTTTTCTGTTTTATTGTTTACAAGAATTTTATCTTATCGCTATTTAAAATAGAGTATGATTTTTATATAGATGCGCACTAAGGAAGCATTTGGATTACTTATGAGTTTTTTCTTTTAATGTAAATTGATTTTGTAATGCTTATGCTACAACTAATGCAGAAAATACATACTTTATGTTTAATTAGGTAGTCCAGCTACAGGAATGGATGATTAAAATCATCAACAATAATACTGCCATATGTGTAGAAGGAAAATTGATGTAAGTATAACATTTGAATGTTCATATATATA
>NW_006374611.1:607700-608711 GCF_000327345.1 Myotis davidii | reverse complement strand
CTTATAGGTTATTTTTAAAATAGTGACAGCTCAAATTTTTATACACAGTGCTTGATTTTCTTCCCAGAGGTTTTAATAAGTTGACTGGTATTTGCTGCTTAATTATATTTGGTTAGTTAATATTTACTTACATGCATTTTAATTCAGAGTCTCACATCTAAATTTATATCTGGGATAACCAGGTATAAATTATTGTTTCAGACAAGGAATCAAAATTATTTTAAAGCTTTGTCATACAGCTACATATTAAAATATGGCACTTTCTGGTTCTCCCTAAAGTGAAAGCATCAACAGGTAAGGGCTTTGCTTAATTCTGCTAATCTATTAGCACCATTTCCTATTCTTCAAAATCAATATCTTAGTGATAAATTTTTTTTAAAACAAACATGTAATGAAAACAATACAGGATATTACTATTCAGAGGTACTGGCCTGAAAATTTATAAGTTGAGTATATAAACTCTGTCTTGCCCACTCCATTTCTGCCTGCTGTGTGCCCATTTTCTGAATATCCAAGAGGCAGTGTAGCTTGCCTTGGTTGGAATTCTATTGCTGCTGCTTACTGACTGTATGACTTGGGCAGTCTCAGTTTTTTCATCTGTACAGTGATAATAATATTACTACTTTTGAAGTTATTTTGAGGATTAAATGAATTATATTTTTAAAACTTGAGAACAGAACTTTAAAGTGCTATTTAAGTGTTAAATAAAATTAATAAAGCCAAAAAAAACAGGATGAGAAGTAATATCATATTAACCCCTTCCCCGGCAGAAACGTGTATACTCGTTTTCACAAAATGTTCTTTTTCAGTCGTCGACGAGTATACTAAGAAAATATGGTAAAAAAATATGGTTTATAGGAAGACGAATTACAAACTGTTTTCATAACCAGCATCAAAAATACTATATAGAACCAAAATAAAAAAATTAGTCTGAAAAAGAAACGTTTTTAACAAAAAAATTGTTGGGGAAGGGGTTAATATATTCTGCATAAGTAAAATTTATAGAGACAG
>NW_006374611.1:597954-598936 GCF_000327345.1 Myotis davidii | reverse complement strand
TATATAATGTATTATACTATATTACCATTGATTTCAGAGAGGATGGGAAAGAGAGACAGAACATCAATGATGAGAGAGAATCATCAGTCAGCTGCCTCCCGCACATTCCCCACTGTGAGCCAATTGGGAATTGAACCATGACCTCCTGGTTCACAAGTCAGTGCTCAACCACTGAGCCACACCAGCTGGACCTGAATATTCTTTTAATAAAATAAGACACTATGTATAAGAGCTTAAAAGGAGAAGCATGAGAAATAAACAAAGACTGTCTAGATTGCAAAGTAAAGGCAAAAATGGTAAAATGACTACATATTGATTGTAACCAGCTTCTTATTTTTGCCTTATAGGTTATTTTTAAAATAGTGACAGCTCAAATTTTTATACACAGTGCTTGATTTTCCCCCCAGAGGTTTTAATAAGTTGACTGGTATTTGCTGCTTAATTATATTTGGTTAGTTAATATTTACTTACATGCATTTTAATTCAGAGTCTCACATCTAAATTTATATCTGGGATAACCAGGTATAAATTATTGTTTCAGACAAGGAATCAAAATTATTTTAAAGCTTTGTCATACAGCTACATATTAAAATATGGCACTTTCTGGTTCTCCCTAAAGTGAAAGCATCAACAGGTAAGGGCTTTGCTTAATTCTGCTAATCTACTAGCACCATTTCCTATTCTTCAAAATCAATATCTTAGTGATAAATTTTTTTTAAAACAAACATGTAATGAAAACAATACAGGATATTACTATTCAAAAATTTATAAGTTGAGTATATAAACTCAGTCTTGCCCACTCCATTTCTGCCTGCTGTGTGCCCATTTTCTGAATATCCAAGAGGCAGTGTAGCTTGCCTTGGTTGGAATTCTATTGCTGCTGCTTACTGACTGTATGACTTGGGCAGTCTCAGTTTTTTCATCTGTACAGTGATAATAATATTACTACTTTTGAAGTTATTTTGAGGATTAAATGAATTAT
>NW_006374611.1:576010-597935 GCF_000327345.1 Myotis davidii | reverse complement strand
TTTATCTAAATAAAATTATTAAGAATTATTTCTGTTAAAGTTCAGCTAGCTTCCATCTTATTTGTTGCAATCCTAAGAAAAATTAGAACAGCACAGGTATATTTTTAATGATTTAACCCCTTCCCCGGCAGAAACATGTATACTTGTTTTCACAAAATGTTCTTTTTCAGTCGTCGACGAGTATACTAAGAAAATATGGTAAAAAAATATGGTTTATAGGAAGACGAATTACAAACTGTTTTCATAACCAGCATCAAAAATACTATATAGAACCAAAATAAAAAAATTAGTCTGAAAAAGAAACGTTTTTAACAAAAAAATTATTGGGGAAGGGGTTAAGATATAATATATGAATTTAGTCCCATTGACCAAATGTATAGAATTTTATTTTCTTATTACACTTAGATTTAGTAAGTTTATTCTTAGTTATCTAGTAAATTGGGGAATGTTCAACATTTATCTAATACATCTTCATATTTCATTCTATTTTATACTAGTGGCCCAGTGCACAGATTTATGCACATTGAAATTAATTAAAAGAAATATTTTAATATTGCTATTTGCCCTTTTTTTTTATAATAGAAGTGTCAGAGATGAAAGAAAATTAGTAAAATGCATATGAAAATAATATATAAATTGATTAATAAACAGTAACAACATGATATAACAACAAAAACATATAAAAACAACAAAACATATAAAAACATGAAATAAAACAACATTGATAAAAACAATGACTGATTAAAATTGATTAAACCTCATGCTTTAGAGATACTCCCTGCTTCCTTACTAATGATATATTTTATACTAGAGGTATGTTTGATCACAGCACAGTTTTTTTGCGCATACTGGTACTCTGAGGATCACATTAAGCATGCAGTTGAGTTCTGCTACAATGTTTGGCCCTCAAATGTTTTATAATTAGATTATAACATTGTTAATGTAGCTGGAATGCAAATTTATTACTTTCTATTATAATTTGATATACTTAATCTATGTTCATTGTGACTGCTGTGAATATTTTGGCCTTAACTAAGCTATTTTTTCCTCCTAGAGACGTCACTAATATCTATTGGCACAGTAACGCAATTGTAGAACGGATTGAATACAACAAACTTAAGACATTATCAGGCAACATTTATATATTAAAAGGGATGATAGACCGGATTTCCATGAAAGAAGCAGGTAATGACTCGTTATTAATTGATAAGTCATTTTAATAAGTGAAGCAATTAACCATATTTCTAATAGTAATATATATTTTTTACTTTTAATTAGGTGTTTTAAAACTGAATCAGTCAAAACTAAAAATTAAAAACAGAATTGACCACATTATGTAAAACTATTTGACAGTTTAAATAAGTCCAGTGATTTTTATTTATTTATTGTTTTAATTAAGGGAAGTGTTCCTTATTTGGGAAGAATTGCTTTATAAGAATATAATGTAACTCCATAGGTCCTCTCTTTGTTGAACCTGTCCTACACAGCCGCAGTCTTGGTATAATCTGATTTTCTGTCTGTGACTTGCACGCAGCTAATAGGATTGAAGAAACCACATCTGAGCAGTCCGAAGGTCGATGCTCTATCCACTGAGCCAAACCGGCTAGGGCTACTTCATATTTTTACAAGCATCTGCTCCCTCCTCTTAGGAGGGGGTAGGGTAGGGGAAGGAGGGTATGACCTGAGCAATAAGAACAATCAGAAGAACGTTTTCTCATATATTCTCATTTTCTTGCACCTAGAGCTGCTTTTATATGGATGAATAGTCCATATTTCTGTCTGTGTCAGCATCTGCATTTGTACCTTAGCTCCCATTTTCCCTTTTACTCAAATATATCACTGTAGTAATTCTCCCTTCTATCAAAAACAATTCCTCTTTTCTTTTTTTAGAGAACAGTCCTTTTAACCACATTTCTTTTAACTACTCTCAATTACAGCAAAGCAACTCAGAAGATTTGTTATATCTAATTCCTCTTGAGCTTTCCCCCCATTTTTTCCTTGAATTCTCTTTAATTATGCTTTAATCCCCAATTCTTCACTGAAGCAGCTCTTATCAAAGTCACCAATGGCTCCCACACTGCTAAATTCAGTATAAACTTGACACAGTTAATCTTACCTACCTCTTTGAAACACTTTTTTTAAAATCTTTATTGTTGAAAGTGTTACATATGTCCCCTTTCCCCCCACCATTAATCCCTATTAGCCTGCCCCCGTCCCCTCACCCAGGCCTTCTCCATCCCATTGTCTGTGTCCATGGCCATGTTTATATGCATACCAAGTCCTTGGTTGATTACCTCCTACCCCGCCTTCCCTCCCCTGCCTGGCTTCTGAGATTCCTCACTCTGTTCCATGCTTCTATGTCATTGGATCCACTTAGATTCCACATATGAGTGAGATCATGTGATACTTGTCTTTCTCCGACTGACTTATTTCACTTAGCATGATACTCTCCAGTCCCTCCATGCTGTCTCAAAGGGTAAGCAATTCTTTTTTACTGCTGCATAGCATTCCATGGTATAAATGTACCACAGCTTTTTTATCCACTCATCTACTGATGGGCACTTGGGTTGTTTATAGATCTTAGCTATTGTAAATTGTGCTGCTATAAACACAGGGTGCATACATTCTTTCTGATTGGTATTTCGGATTTATTAGGATATATTCCTAGATGTAGAATCACTGGTCAAATGGCAGTTCCATTTTTAATATTTTGAGGAAACTTCATACTGTTTTCCATAATGGCTGCACCAGTCTGCATTCCCACCAGCAGTGTACTAACTAGGGTTCCCTTTTCTCCACATCCTCTCCAGCACTTGTCATTTGTTAATGAAACACTTAACTTGGCTTCTAAAATACCATATTCTGAATTTCATGCTGTCTCACTCCCTGTTCCTTCTTTGTTTCTTTGCTCATTTTTCTTTTTCCTTGCCTCTTAATAATGGGGTAGATTAGGGCTTTTTCTACATTCAGTACTATGCTGATTTCTTTGAGGCTTTAAATCTTAATCTATGTCGTGACAAATGCCAAATTTATATCTCTAACGAGAAATACTCTTCTGGCCACTCAACTTACTTTCCATCTGCCCATTTGACATCTCCATTAGGATGCCTACAGGCATCTCAAACTTAATATAGTCATGTATCACTTAATGACAGGGATTCATTATGAAAAAACATTGTTAGGTGGTTTTGTGATGTAAACATTATAGAGTGCACTTACACAAACATAAATAGTGTAGCCTACTATACACCTAGGCTGTATAGCATAGTCTATTGCTCCTAGGCTACAAACGTATACAGCATGTTACTGAATACTATAGGCAATTGTAATGCAATGGTAAGTATTTGTATATCTAGATATGTAGAAAAGGTACAGTAAAAATATGGTTTAAAAGATAACAAATCGTAACCAGTGTAGGTAATTTACCATGAATAGAGCTTACAAAATGAATTGCTCTAGGTGAGTCAGTGAGTGAGTATTGAGTGAATGTGAAGCTAGGACATTACTGTACACTACTGTAAACTTTATAAACACTGTATACTTAGGCTACATTAAATTTATAAGAAAACATTTTTCTTCAATAAATTTACCATAGCTTACTGTAACTTCAACTCTAAACTTCTTAATTTTCAGCTCTTGGAATAACTTACCTTAAAACACAAACACATTATACAGCTGTTTAAAAATCTCTCTTTAGAACAGTATGGAGTTTTCTCAAAAAACTAAAAATGGAACTCCCATTTGACCCAATGATCCCACTTCTAGAAATATATCCCAAGAAACTAGAAACACCAATCAGAAAGGCTATATGCACCTCTATTTTCATAGCAGCACAATTCACTATAGCTAAGATTTGGAAACAGTGTAAGTGCCCATCAGCAGATGAGTGGATTAGAAAACTGTGGTACATCTACACAATGGAACACTACGCTGTGGTAAAAAAGAAGGAATTCTTACCATTTGCAACAGCATGGATGGAACTGGAGAGCATTATGCTCTCATAGTATCACATGATCTCACTCATTTCTGGACTATAATGAACAATATAAACTGATGAACAAAAACAGATCCAGAGACAGAGAAGCATCGATCAGACTGTCCAACCTCAGAGGGAGGGTCGG
The DNA here is from genome assembly GCF_000327345.1 of Myotis davidii. NCBI lineage: Eukaryota > Metazoa > Chordata > Mammalia > Chiroptera > Vespertilionidae > Myotis > Myotis davidii. The sequence continues at coordinate 593,814 of NW_006374611.1, read as the reverse complement.
GGAGGATGGGAGTAAGGGAGAGATCAACCAAAGGACTTGTATGCATGCATATAAGCCTAACCAATGGACACAGACACCAGGGGGGTGAGGGTATGAATGGGGAGGTGTGGGGGGGGTGGGAATGGGAGGATAAAGACATAATGTAATACCTTAATCAAGAAAAAAATTAAATAAAACTTTCTTTATATCCTTATTTTTTTAAATATATTTTATTGATTTTTTTACAGAGAGGAAGGAAGAGGGATAGTCAGAAACATGAATGAGAGAGAAACACCGATCAGCTGCCTCCTGCACACCCCCTACTGGACATGTGCCTGCAACCAAGATCCACGCCCCTGACCTGAATCGAACCTGGGACCCTTCAGTCTGCAGGCTGACACTCTATCCACTGAGCCAAACCGGTTAGGTTATATCCTTATTCTTTATTAATAGCTGTGAGTAATGCATTGCACTGTGACTTCATAACACTGCACTGTCACTAGGTGATACCCGTTTTTTGATGTCACAATTACAAAGTCACTAGGCAATGCAAATTTCTCAACTCCATTATGATCTAATGGGACCACCTTTATATACACACGCAGCCCATCATTGTTAACCAAAATGTCCTTATGCAGTGCATGACTGTATATCTAAAACCTGATCTTCTCCCTTAAATCTGCTTAATCTACAGACTTCCCCCTCTTTCCAGGCTTCCAGTGGCTAGCTAAAATCCTTGGGGACATCCTTAAGTCCTAGATTTCTTTCCCACACACATTAATGTGTCAGTATGTCCTATTGGCATTATCGCCATAATATATTCAGAACCTAGGCTTCTGCTGACCATTGTGGTCCAAACCTCTCTCTTGTTCTGAGTGATTGCAGTAACCTCCTAACTGGTCTCCTTGTTTCTTCCATTTTCTCCCATTATACTTCCATAGACTCTTCTCAAAATAGCAGCTATTACAGTCCAATTAAAGTCAATAGCTTAACTTAAAACCCAAGCACATTATACAGCTCCTCTGGTCATAGCATTTCCATAGCTTTCTTTCTCACTCAAAGTAAGAGACTATGCCTGTAAAATGACTCCAAGACCTTATAATCTCTCATGCTCCCACACTACCTTTGTTACCCATCTGAGTATCCTCCTGGTACTAGTCTCTCCTCACTACACTTTAACTTTACTAGTCACTTTGTTCTACAAAGGCAGCCTTTTGTTTTATTCTCTCTGCTTCCAATGTTTTAACCTTATATTACCATGTGGCTTTACTTCAAGTCTCAAGGTTTCCGCTGCTATTTCAGTAAGAATATCTCTATCCTTTTTTTAAAAATCTTTATTGTTGAAAGTATTACAGATATTCCCTTTTGTTTGTTTTTCCCATTGACTGCCTGCACCGCTCTATTGTCTATGTCGGTGGGCTATGCATATAAGTTCCCCCGGTTAATTACTCCCCACCCACTCCCGCTTTCCCTCCGAAATTCGTTAGTTTTTTCTGACTATACTTTTTTAAAATATATATATTTTTCATTGATTTCAGAGAGGAAGGGAGAGGGAGAGAGAGATAGAACTCTCAATGATGAGAGTCATTGATTGGCTTCCTCCTGCACGATCCAGGGGAATCAAGCCTGCAACCCAGGCATGTACCCTGACTGGGAATCGAACCATCACCTCCTGGTTCATAGGCAATGACCTCCTGGTTCATAGGGCGATGCTCAATCACTGAGCCACACCAGCTGGGCTTGACTATCCTTTTTTAAAGATGCTGTCTGCATGAATACACTGATATTTCTGTTCCCCCTCAACTGCATAATTTTTCTCCATAGCATTAATAATCATTTAACAAGATATTTTACTTGTTGGTTTGCCTTCTGTTTCACACTAGAAGGCAAGTTCCATGAAGGTATGGATTTGGGTTGTTTTGTTAATTGCTGAATCCTTGTATCTGCAACAGTGCCTGACTGGCACATAGTAAACAGTGTGTGTGTGTGTGTGTGTGTGTGTGTTTTAATGAATTAATGACATGTCTTTAAAATTCTAGGTTTTTAGATAATTTTGTTTGTTTGTTATTACATAGGCTATCCATATTATCTCATAAGGAAGTTTATGTTTGGCTTTCCAGAAAATTGGAAAGAGTACATTGATACTTTCCTAGAACAATTAAGGTAAAGTACTTTTTATATTTTAAAAAAACAACTTTATTGAGGCATAATTTTCATTTGATAAAATGCATCCATTTTAGGTGAGCTTTTAAAAATGTATACTTAACCAGTGTGAAGTGGTTTTAATTTCTTTTTTATGGAAAATAAAACCTTGGACATTTCAAGGAGTCATCCGTATTATATCCTTTAAGAGTCAAATAGCTGTTAAACAGGAGTCTGAAGTTCATGGTCCTTTTTTCTTTCATTCATTCCCTCTGTAGTTACTCTGTTGGCACTGGGGAAAACAAGGGAGAATTTGGTTAATTCTTGCTTTTAAGGAACTCATAGGGATGGAGTGATGTAAGTTAGTCACAAGACAGGGATTGACAATTTTTTCTGTAAAGGGCCAGATAGTAAGTATTTTTATGGGCATGCTGTACTACAACTGCTTCAACTAGAGGAAAAGCAGCATCAGTTCCTCAATGAATGTGGCTATGTTTCAGTAAACTTTATATTATACTTGAGTTTTTTGTGGGAAAGGGGATGGAAGCCATGAAGGCGTAAATTATGTAAGGTTAAAAGTAATCTTTACTATGGTGAAGAACTTTGAGGGAATTTTTTTTATTTTTTGGTATAGTGTTAGTGTTAAAGGTTAGGTTAGGGTTTGGTTTGAGTTCAAAATTATGGTTAGACTTAGCTTTAGGATTAGGTATAAGGTTAGGGCTAAAAGTTAGTTACGTTTAGGATTAGTCTTTGGTTTAGGGTTAGTTTAAAAATAAGGTAGGGCTAAGGTTAGTTTTGAGGTTAGGTGTAATATTTGGGATTAGGGCACGGGTCCTCAAACTACGGCCCGCCGGCCACATGCTGCCCACCGAAAACATTTATCCGGCCCACCGGTGTTTTTGCCACCGCTGTGTGCATAGGAATTTGTTCATAGTTTTTTTTTAAACTATAGTCCGATCCTCCAACAGTCTGAGGGACAGTGAACTGGTCCCCTGTTTAAAAAGTTTGAGGACCCCTGGATTAGGGTTAGGGTGATGGCTCAGTTTAGGGAAAAGTTTTAGAATTATAGGCTTATTGTTAGGGTTAGTTTTAGAATTAGAGTAAGGTTTCTGGGTAACTTTAGGGTAAGGGTTAGGATTAGGTTTAAAATTAGGAACAGTGTTAGGATTAGAGTTAAGCTTAGGGTTGGTATATTATAGTTAGGGTTAGAGTTAGTATTTTATTTAGGGTTGAAGTTAGGTCATAGGAGAGTTTCATTTTTTTGTGGGTTTTATTTTTTTGTTTTCAGTTTTTGAGAACCAACATTAGAGGGAAAATAATGTATGTTTTTAGGGCTTGTGAAAAGAAAAAGAAAAAGGCCATACAAACACAGAAAAGTGGAAGATTTGTGCCCGACATAGGAAAGTCAATGAAAAATGATGCAGGAGTAAACCAAACAGATGGCCTCCAAAGAACCAGCACCATTTATGACCTTGATTGTAACCATTTGGGTATGTTTGCTCTTTTCTTCTCTATTGGTACAGTGGTGTATTCTTACATGAACCCCACATTGTTAATTGTTTACAGTGCATATAGTCTTGAGTTCTCATCTGGTCCTAAAATTTGTGATTTTTCACTACTTGGAGAAAAACTACAAAGCAGATAGCTCATAGTCAGCATTCAACTTACTTCATTAAATGTTACCTTTTAATTAACCTGATAAGCATATCAGTGAAAGATAATTGTTCTTTCAGTTTCCTAGACACAGGGTATTTAGGCTGCTAACCTACCTCAAACCTATATATTAAACTAGAAGCCCAGTGCACAAAAATTTGTGCACTCGGGGCAGGGGCGTTCCTCAGCCAGGCCTGTGTCCTTTCACAGTCTGGGACCCCTCCGGGGATGTCCACCTGCTGGCTTAGGCCCGCTCTCCAGGGGGATTGGGCCTAAACTGGCAGTCAGACATCCCTCTGGCAGCCCGGGAGCCCTTGGGGGATGTCCACTTGCCAGCGGGGAGCAGGCCTAAGCTGCAGTTGAATATCCTACCACTGCTGTGCTGGCAGCTGGCAGCCTGCCTTGTAGCTGAGCAGAGCTCCCCCTGTGGGAGCGCATCTGCCCCCTGGTGGTCAGTGTGTGTCATAGTGACCAGTCATTCCCAGTCGTTCTGCTGTTGGGGTCAATTTGCATATTATCCTTTTGTTATATAAGATACTGTATGCCTAATTTGTACCAAATTTTATTCTTGTTAATAGACAATACCAGTTTGCTTTTATGGGGGTAGTGGCATGTTTTTTGAATGACCATTACTATAAAGGTAGCTGGCAAAACTGTTCTGTGTCACCTCTTTGCCAAAACTATAATTTGCCTCACAGCCTTTTCTAGAAAATATAGATGAATAAAAGTTAATTAGAATATGTTCTATAAATTTATGTCAATTCTACCTTGACTTTATAACAAAGAGCTTTACAGGATTGCTTCTACCAAAATCATGACACCATATTGAGTATAAGTTCCCCCCTGCACCCCACTTCCCTGTGTTCATAGGGCCCTCCTTTGTAATTTTGCTTATCCTTTCTAGTACAAAGGAATGGAATAAATATGTAGATGATTGCTTGCTCAGAGCTAGCTAAAAGTCACTCTATTCTAGTTTCTTCTCAACCTTTCCTCATTTTTTCAAAAGTGATCCTATTTGCCTGTAAATTTAAAATATTGCTCATTGTCATTGCTAGACCATCTTCAGTATTCTGGAGTCCTGGGGCTACAGCAACTGCTATATACTTTTTTACTCTTAAATACAAAATTCCTAAAAGTATATCTCACTTTTATCATTTATTAATCTTCTTTAGTCTTAGATCTTAAGCAGTGTTTTTCATAAATTTTTAAATTGTGAATGTTACTGGTGAAGTGTTTGAAGATACAAATGTAAAATGCTAAAAGTTTGGTAAACTATCTTACATGCTACCTGTGTCCATAAGAAAATAATTCAACAAATAATTTTTAAAGCACTTTCCATGAACCTTGATCTTTGTTAGCTGTTAGCAATTTAGAAATGAATAAGAGGAGATGATACCTCTCCTTTGGGAAGCTCAGGTTAGGAGCAAATATTAGTGGATTTTTTTTTAGGTGTATCATTTTTCCAGTGTGATTTATTAAATCTTTGTTTTGTGAAACTGTTAAGACATTGTGTGTCCTCATATTACATAAGTTATTTTGAGTGGTGGTGGTGGTTGGTGCTGTCTTTTTTTATGAGAAAACCACTGAAATAAAACAAAACCACGTCTAACATTAAACAACTAAAGGTATGCAAAGGCACTAATCAGTGATAATTTAAGTTGATGTGATCGTGTGTGTGATTTACCTAAAATGTGGTTTTGCATATTTAGTGCTATAATCTATATGTCATAGTATTGTATTAAAATACTTAATGTCTGTTATACTTAACCAGAATTTATTATAAGTGACCTATTATAATAGCCTTCTTCACCATACTGTAATAATCTCAGGAAGGACCATCCATATGTATTTTCAAATGCAGCTTCTAGAATAATAATAAAAATGTTTCTATAGTTTTACAAGTCCTTTTTAACTTATCTAGAATTTTAGCTCAATAGCTGTTTCTTAAGCCTATATTGTATACTATAAATTTGGTTTTGCTTAAAATTTTAATTAGTGCCCTAACCGGTTTGGCTCAGGCTTGCGGACTGAAAGGTCCCGGGTTCGATTCTGGTCAAGGGCATGTACCTTGGTTGTGGGCACATCCCCAGTGGGGGGTGTGCAGGAGGCAGCTGATCAATGTTTCTAACTCTCTCTCCCTTCCTCTGAATTCAATATACATGAAGAAAAATAAGGGAAATAGAGATATTCATTTTCTGTTTAGTTGGTACAGAGTTTGGACGAACAGGAATTTGTATTTAAAAAATGGGTTAATGTTTCTATTTTGCTTTAGATGTGACAAAGGAGATTCAAAATAGATAATAAGGAATATTATGGTTGTCCACCCCTTCCTTCCTTCCTTTCTTTCTTCCTTCCTTCCTTCCTTCCTTCCTTTTTTCCTTACTTCTTTACTTTCTTTCTTTAGAATAAAAGTGATTTGAACAAAATATGGCCCTATGCAAAGTGGTTCTGTCCAAATAAAATTGCTTTATGTCATAACCAAATTTAACAAATATTTGTGACATTGGATTAGACAGACTTTTTCAGAGTGAGTTCTTAATGGGGATGAGCAGCTTAACTTTTATATAATCATTTATCTAAACCTTCATCTTTGTACTCATAGAACTGAAGAAGAATAAGCACAGTACATTGCCAGGAGCTATAGAATTAAACATTTGCCAGAGTAATCCTCAAAATAAACCACCGTTAAGCTTCCCAGATAACCAAATAAAGAATACTGTTCAAAATGGGGGAGAATATGACTTAACTAATCAGGTAAGCTTTTATTGTATACTGTACAGGGGTGGTGTGATACTGTTGAAAACATTAGAGACCAAATGAGAAATCATGAGTTCTCTTTGTTAAGTTTTGCTTTTTATTAGTTTAGGCATAGTAGGTAAATGTCTTGATATTTATTTTCCTGGTATCTCACTGGAAAAGTGCAGGCAAGAATAACAAAGTTTTAGCTATAGAGTAAGGTTTAAATAGATAGAGAATGAGAGAGAGAGAGAGAGAGAGAGAGAGAGAGAGAGAACACGCACATGCACATTTTAAATGATAGTATTAAATCGGTAAAGAAAATGTGAGAATGTGGTTACCCACATGATGCTTCCAAAGCTTGAGCTTTGAATACCTCTACTAATGAAATTTCTGTAAGTGCCTAGAAATTGTGTGCTTGATTCATACTGTAAAATGCTTATAGTCATGTTTATAGGTAGTACTTGTTATAGTAAAAAGTTATCTTTTGATTTTTAAGGAATTGATTGGAAAAAGTGAATATAAGAAGTTATCTTCAAAGAAACTCAAAAATTGTGAAAGAACAAATAAAAAGATAATTAAAAATCAGGAGCAAGGTAATATATCCTTATTATTGTTTTATTTTATAACTAAAGGCCTGGTGCATGAATTCGTGCCTGGATGGGGCCTGGCTGCCCCACCCCAATCGGGGCCAGGCTGGCTGGGGAGAGGGGACATGGAAAATTGGCCAGCCGGGCCCACCCCCAGTTGAACTCCCGGTTTTATTATATAGGATAAGTAGAAAGTTACTATTTGAAATTTTTTAATATAATAAAAGTGATTTTATAAATTTCTAAATCTGAAATGATAGACCAACTGTTTTAATGCTTATTAAATATTTGGTGTTATCTTTTTACAGAAGATAATTTACAAAATGAAATAATTCATTGCTTTAAATATAGATTCACTTATACGTTTGCTTTCTTTAATCTAGGTAGCTTTACATTTTTAAATCACAAAATATATATTATTTAAATATGCTTCTAGTATTGTTTAAAGACAGTCTTTTTATTAAATTGTAATAGGCCATAATTTAGTTTTGTATAAGTGTGCATTTTTCAGAATGATTTCATTGAAATCCTGCATACCTGAATATATAGAACCTTTTCTCTATGCATTAGGGAGTTTAACACTTAATGTTTAATTGAATCTATTAGCTTAATAGCATTTTTTTCTACTTTATTGCTTATAAGTGAAAAATGAAAGTGGAGAACATTTATAAGTGTGTAAAAAAGTAGACTGAAGAGCAATACTACTTACCAAGTTTACATGACTTAAATAAAAGTATCCAGAATAGGCTGTATCTTTATTCAGGTTATTTAATGAAATTAATAAAAAAATGTTTTGCTCAAACTTAGAGAGCATAAAATTTTTAAATTGCCAGTTGAACATTTGAATCACATTTATAATAAGGAATTAGAAGAAAACACTTCAACTCATAATGTGAAAATATATAATTCCATTGAGAAGTCTTGTGGAAACTTTCTTGTTTTTTGGTTAGTACCATTTCATGAATTATAATTTAGAAGATTCTTTTATTTTTGTCATTCATCTTTTAAATGTCACATAATATATGTAGATTGTTGGTAGTATGTCACTGTGATGATTGGTGTGATAATTTACAGATTATATCTATTTATAATTATAGCTGGATAATTTAAAGTTAGAAACTAATAGTTTAGCTTCTGGTTTCTTAAGTTTTAGAGTTGAGAATTTCTCTCATTTAATTTGTTTTCTTGAAGTAATAATATGGTATAATAAAGACTCTCAAGTTTTGTTTTGGTTCTTTTCCCATGATGATTCATAGAGTTTTTGGGGATTCAGCAAAAGATTGCCTTGATGGCTACCATTAGGGATGAATGAGAATGAGGCTGTGCAAATGGAGTTACATGTTCTTCTAATTCCCTTCTTAACTAATATACCTTCTGTTTCATATGTTACATACCTAGTAAGGTTTTAGCAGCCCAACAAATATTTATTTAGCATCTACTACATATGTGACTGAACTAACTCCAGTAAAATGAAGATAATTCACAAATGAAAACAAAGTTGTTAAGTATACTTTTCAGACTAGTTGAAAGATTAGACAAGTGTAATTATATGCAGGGCGCATTGTCAAACATGGCATTATTTTAAAATAGTCTGGAAATTTGAAAGAGCTTTCATTCAGTTGAGGAAATCAGGACAAAGTTTATGGACCAGGTAGGTTAGAGTGTAAGATTGAAACAGGTAGTGATTTGGTTTGTAAATGAGAAAGGAATTTTCCAAGTAGATAAAATTTGAGAAACAGTGGTCTTACAGACATAGAATATGGTTCAGACATGAATGCAGCGAGTGAACTGTAATGAAGGCCAGGTAGAGGAACTTATATGCACACTAAGTATACTATGAGAAGTCCTGGACAAGTTGGTATTAAAAAATAGTATGTTTACAGTCAAAGGGATGGTGATCTAAACAGACTGGTGTTTCAGCAAGATTAATATGACAGTGGAGTTTGTGGTGGGAAAACAATATATTTGTGAAAACAGTTTTTTAAATTTTGTTCGTAGCTAATTTGAGATTTTGATCTTTGGTTTTATCTTATGAAATTCAAGAGCAAACCGAAGAATCGAAGGTATCCATTGATATTATCATCTCAGGGAAATCACCTTTCTCAGATGAAGAAAGAAAATATGTGGCTACTAATCAGAAGGAAGTCTGTGTTTTGATAACACCACTTAAATCTAAAAATGTGATAGAGCAAAAATGCATGAAGTATAATGTATCGTCTGGTGCCGTTAAAGCAGTAACAGATTTTATAGTGCCAAAGCATCAAAAAGAAAGTGAATCAGACTTAAATGAAACTACATGTCCAATTAGTAAGCCCAGAAAGACTTTCAAGGATGTATTTGAGAGTGACGTGGGTCATACAAGCGAAAACAAGAAGGATTGCATTGAACGTGATATACTCACTGTCAACCAGAAAATAATACCTAGTTCTAATAAGAAACAAACGGTCACCTCTGACTTTAAGAACAATACAAAGTTGTTATCAACATCGAAGAAAATTGAAAAAAATCAAGTAACAAATCAAGATTTGTCTGCTGAAATGGAAAAGAAAATAAAAGCTGGGGATATTAAGAAGACCACAACAAGAAATACCAAAGAAAGAGTAGTTCACCAAAGAAAAAGCAGAAGGAACATCACTGGAAAAATCTCAGTGACCTCTGAATCTGAAACTGAAGAAAGTGAAACTGAATTTCATATCCTAAAAAAGAAAGCTAGATGTTCTGCTGAAATAAATTGTCAGAAATCTGATATTAGGAATGAGTTACCATTTATTAACAAAATAGGATCTGGTGAAACGAAGAAGCATTCCTTAGAATGTTTACCTGGTTTAATTCTGGAAGAAGAATGGAATGAGAAGGAATTGGAGAAGCTTCATTGGTAAGTAGTTAGATTTGACTCTGAAATATCCTGAGTGGCCACAAAATAGTTGAAGACATGAAGAATCCAATGAGGGAGTGATTTAATGGTTTATAATCATTAAAATGGAATATGTCATCCAAAAACACATAACGAAAAATTACAATTTATACAGAGAATGGAGGGAAAATATAGATAACTGCCATCTACATGTGGCCATTTATACAGTATACATATGAGCTTTTCATTCCCATTTAATACTGCAAGCATACACCTCCCCTTCCCATCCCCCATCTACTGAAGAAAAGTAATATGTGAGGGGGTGGATGTGTTACTTGTTTGTGGTGATCACAATGTATGTATCAAATGATCATGGGTAGACTAAATATATATAACTTTTCAGTTATACCTCAATAAACCTGAGAATATATTTCAACATAGACAAATGCTGCTCTCTCACAGCCTCACATTTTACGAAATCCTATATAATAAAGATGTAGTATGCAAATGGTCATTACGCTGTGAAGCATAACGACCGACTCCGTAACTACTTGCTCACAGATCAGCAGAAGGGTGGGGCAGAGAGCTATAGGAGGGGGCAGGGTAGCAAGCTATGAGGGGCAGAGGGAGCTACAGGAGGGGACAGAACAGCAAGCTATGAGGTGGGGTGGGGGAAGCTACAGGAGGGTGACAGCGAGCTACTGGCGCATGGATTCGTGTTCAGGGCTACTAGTATTTTATAATTAAATTCACCATTATAAAATCTTCAAACACAGATTATTTAATGGTCCCCCCCCCTCCATTTATTTAAAAATTTTTTTAAATAGATTTCAGAGAGGAAGGGAGAGAGAGAGAGAAATATCAGTGATGAGAGAGAATCATTGAGTGGCTGCCTCCTGCACGCCCCCACACTGTGGAACAAGGCCACAACCCAGGCACGTGCCCTGATCGGGAATCCAACTGTGACCTCCTGGTTCATAGGTCGGCACTCAACCACGGAGACATATTGGCTGGACCCCCTCTCCCTCCAACCCCCCCATTTATAGAGAAGAAAATAGCCCCAGAAATTAAGTGATTTTTCCTAGATTTCATAACTATTGCTGCTGATAACTGGATTTGGCTACATGGACTTGACAAGCAATATCAGTAGTCTAGTAGTATTAGAAGCCATAATTGAGCAATGAAGAGTGAATGGGATAATAAAGACAACTTAGAGGAACAGCACAAGAAGTTTGGCAATGCTGGGAATAGAAAAGCATAGGTGATAGAGAAGGAATACGTGTGTTTGGTTGCTTGCTTAATTTGTAATTTGACTCATTGCCATAGTATGGTGGTTTGCTGATGGGAATTATCTAATAGAAAGGAAGATATGAGTGGTAAAAAAGAGAGGATAACTTAGGAACATAGCAATTCAGTGTTCCACTCCTTTTTGCACCCCCAAACGTTATAATATTTGGAATTCATTTTCAAATCTGCCTTCTTTAAATGTTCTTCTGAAGGCATCTCTGTGCCACTATACTCTTCCATTTTCAATTGCCTAAATGTAACTTCTCTTCTTCAGACACAGAAGGTAATCTTCATTCTTATTCTCCAGAGTGTTTGGGTTGGGTGCTTTCTTGCTTCTCAATGATCTTTTCCTTCCAGAGTTCTAACTTCTTTCAATGTACAGGGACTTCCAACTCTGTATCTTTGGTCTTGAATTCTTATATTTAGACTAGAGGCCCGGTGCATGAAATTCATGCACAAGGAGTGGGAGGGGTGTGTGTGTCTCTCAGCCCAGCCTGCACCCTCTCCAATCTGGGACCCCTCTCACAATCCAGGACTGCTGGCCCCCAACCACTTGCCTGCCTGCCAGCCTGATCACCCCCTAACCACTCCCCTGCCAGCCTGATCGACGCCTAACTGCTCCTCTGCCAGCCTGATTGCCTCTAACTGCCCTTCCCTGCTGGCCTGGTTGCCACTAATTGTCCTCACCTGCAGGCCTAGTCACCCCCAACTGCCTTCCCATGCAGGCCTCATCGCTCCTAACTGCCCACCCCTGCAGGCCTGGTCCCTCCCAACTGCCCTCCCCTGCAGGCCTGATCTCCCACAACTGCCCTTTCCTCCTGGCCATCGTGTGTGTGGGAGTGATTGTCAATTTGTATATTACCTCTTTATTATATAGGATTTGTATTTTCCTTTGCCTACTGAAAATCTTTACATAAATCTCACCTACATCTCTAAATATATCATAAACCAGACTTATTTCCCCTGACATTCCTATTTCTGAAAAACTTAATTCTTTCAGTCAACTAAGTTTAAACTTTTTATCATTACTGATTTTTTAAAAATTTTAACTAGTTCCCAAGGAGCTATAGATCTTTTCATGGGGTCATTTTCTATCTGCACCCTTTTTCTTGAGTCTACTCTTTTTCAGATTTTTAATGCCTTTTGCCTGAACTATGGAAGTAGCCTTATATTTAAACTTCATTCTTTTCATATATGTAATCTGTTTTATATATCTCCACATTAGTCTTAATGTATGATTGTGGTTCTGACAGATCAGAAACTTTCATTGCATTCTTACTAATCTCCAAATTCTGTAGATTCTTTTGCCTTACATTGTCAGCATATAATAATTGACCTCAGTTATTATTGCCACCTGTATTCTCCAATCATTTCCTCATAATAAAGGTTCTCAACCTTTGCTGTATATTTATATCATCTAAGGCTATTTTTTAATGCTTGAACTGCTGTTCCCAGTGAGATGGAGAAAGCATACTCCATTCTAGCTTCTACTGCACAGCTATAAAAACAAGACAATGTATACAGCAGCTTTTTGTTGACTTAGAAAGATAAATAGTAGCAGACCAATTCAGGAAGACTAAAATTTAAGTACTATCCAACTGGCTGTGAATTTCTAGTTTTTCCTCTGGTATCACCCAAGCTAAACTCAAGGCTGACTAAACTGGAAGTGAGCACTAGGGCATGACAGAGTTAAAAGAAGCCCTCCAGTTCTGGAGCAGGAAAGGGGACTACTAAAGCTCCGAACATTAGAGGAAATGCTCCAGTTCTCTTTCTTTTCTCCTTTCTCATACCCCAGTCCATGCTGTCCTACAGGGATGAAAATCAGTGCAGCAAGTGGAGAACTCTGAAAGTGGGGAACCTTCCTCTCAAATAAGAGAGGTAGCACTCTCAAGAGGGTGGGCGTGTTGTGTTTTTGTCATTTTGTCCTTTGCTTGTTTCTGGAGAAAGATGCAATTGTAACTTTGCAGCAAAACCAGGTTACTAAAGCCCCCAATTTCTGCCAGAGAAACAAAAAGAGGAACCCTAAGGAACCCAAAATTGCAGAAAGAAAGAAGCTAACTAAAAACCTGATAAAGCTGTTTATGAGCTTTTGGGCTCACGCCTGATTAATCAAGAGTGGTTATACTAATACCTGTGAAAGATTTGTATAAGAAGAAAATTATAAGGGATAAAGAAGTACTTTACAAAATGATAAAAGTGTCAGTTTACCAGGAAGACTTAACAATCCTAAATGTGCATGCACCTAACAACAAAACTCAAAATATATGAGTCACAATCTGTCAACTAAAAGGAAAGGACAGAAGTGAAAAGATAAGCAAATCCACAATTATAGTGGTAGACTTCAGTGCTCCTCTCTAGGTAGTAAATAGAACTAGTAAACAGGAAATTATCAAGGATATAAAAGAACTGAATGATACCATCAACCAACTATTTAATGGGCATTTATGGAACAGTCCATCCCATAATGCAAGGAGGTGCTTATTCCAAAGGTAGCTAGAGCATTCATCACGATAGAACATCATGTTTAAAACAAATCTTAAATTTAAAATTAGTCATTCAAAGGGTGTTCTGTGACCATAATTTAATTAAATAACAAATCAATGAAAAATTAACAGGAATTTTTCCAAGTGGTTGAAAATTTAATACATTGTAAAAGAAAAACAGATAAAAGAAAAAGTTTCAAGGGAACAAGTTTTGAGGAACAAGGAAACTGAACAAAAATGAAAATACTCAGAATTTGTATTGTAAACCCAGAAGTTCATAACTTTATGGGGTGGTTTTACTGAGGTAATCTTTTCCTGATTTTTGTGGTACTTTCTCCATAAATTAATTGTGGCTTTTTTTTTTTCAAAGAAGGGAGAGGGGAGAGAGGTAAAAACATCAATAATGAGAGAGTATCATTGATTGGCTGCCTCCTGCACACCCCCCCCTGGAGATCGAGCCTGCAACCTGAGCATATGCCATGATCAGGAATCCAACTGTGACCTCCTGGTTCATAGGTTGACGCTGGACCACTGAGCCATGCCACCTGGGCAGTTGGCGCACATTCTTGATGAATGGACTATTAAGTAATAAGATGGAGAACTATTGATAATTGTAACAACTTTAATGAATTTCAGAGGCACTATGCTGAGTGAAAAGAGCCACCTCAAAAGGCTATATGCTTCCATTTACTGCATATGAAATCTTGGAAGAGACAGCTAAAAAGAAAATAGATCAGCCGGGCCAGCATTGCTCAGTGATTGAGTGTCAACCTATCAACCAGGAGATACCAGTTCAATTTCCGGTCAGGGTTTGTGTCCAGGTTGTGGGCTTGATTCCCAGCGTGGGGCATGCAGGAGGCAGCCAATCAATGATCCTCTCTCAACATTGATGCTTCTATTATCTCTTCCTCTCTGAAATCAATAAAAATATATTTTAAAAGAAATAAAGTAGATCAGGGATTGGCAGTGTTATCGTGGTGGATGACTACAAAAGGATAGGTAGCATGGGGATTTTTTTCAGACCTGACCAGCAGGCATTCCTTTTGAAATTTGCCATGTTATAAATTGAACTATTTTTCATTCTGTAACCCTATGTCTTGTTTTCTCATCTTCATTTCTTTGCCAGTGTAGTTGCCTTATTTTCACCTGTTTTTTATCCACCAGCTTTTACGTCATCTCCTCTTTGTAACTTTCCCTTGTCATCTTCCATTTCTACCACTCACTCAGATATGATGCCTCTTTCTCAAAAATGCAAAGTATTGCCACCACAGACCTACTAAATTGAAATCTTCAGGGATAGAGTTTATGAATCTGTTTATTATACTTGTGTGCTTATTTACTTGCTTACATTTTTGCTATAAGCTCAAGTATCTGTTTTGTTTTTTGTTTTTTGGGGGGGTCAGGTGGCCTCTGTGTGTGTTTTAGAGAGAGAAACATTGATCAATCAGCTGCCCCCTGCATGCAGATCAAAACTCCAGCCTGGAATCGAACCCATTAGGCAGCGGTTCTCAATCTGTGGTTCACAACCCCTTTGGGGGTCGAACAACCCTTTCACAGGGGTCGCCTAAAACCATCGGAAAACACATATATAATTACATATTGTTTTTGTGATTAATCACTATGCTTTAATTATGTTCAGTTTGTAATAATGAAATTGGGTGTCACCACAACATGAGGAACTGTATTAAAGGGTCACGGCATTAGGAAGGTTGAGAACCACTGCAATAGGTTTTGATGTACGGGATGACACTTCAGTCAATTGAGCCACACTGGCCAGGGCACTCCTCAAGTGATTCTTATTTGCAGCTGACTGCTTTGTATGCTACATCATGCTTATAACCTAGTGGGGCATGCAGGAGGCAGCCAATCAATGATCTTCTCTCAACATTGATGTTTCTATCCTCTCTTCCACTCTGAAATCAATAAAAATATATTTTAAAAGAAATAAAGTAGATCATGGATTGGCAATGTTATCGTGGTGGATGACAACAAAAGGATAGGTAGCATGATAGACAGTTAGCAAATAATAACTATAATCACTGTAAGAAATTTATAAGAATACTAGAGGCCCGGTGCACAAAATTCATGCACAGGGGGTTCTGTTTTATTAGATAGGCTGTATCAGAGAAATCTAACTTGGCTCAGACAGATACTTGAACATCAATGATCCTCTCTCAACATTGATGTTTGTATCCTCTCTTCCACTCTGAAATCAATAAAAATATATTTTAAAAGAAATAAAGTAGATCATGGATTGGCAGTCTTATCGTGGTGGATGACACCAAAAGGATAGGTAGCATGATAGACAGTTAGCAAATAATAACTATAATCACTGTAAGAAATTTATAAGAATTCTAGAGGCCCGGTGCACAAAATTCATGCACAGGGGGTTCTGTTTTATTAGATAGGCTGTATCAGAGAAATCTAACTTGGCTCAGACAGATACTTGAACATCAATGATCCTCTCTCAACATTGATGTTTGTATCCTCTCTTCCACTCTGAAATCAATAAAAATATATTTTAAAAGAAATAAAGTAGATCATGGATTGGCAGTCTTATCGTGGTGGATGACACCAAAAGGATAGGTAGCATGATAGACAGTTAGCAAATAATAACTATAATCACTGTAAGAAATTTATAAGAATTCTAGAGGCCCGGTGCACAAAATTCATGCACAGGGGGTTCTGTTTTATTAGATAGGCTGTATCAGAGAAATCTAACTTGGCTCAGACAGATACTTGAACATCAATGATCCTCTCTCAACATTGATGTTTGTATCCTCTCTTCCACTCTGAAATCAATAAAAATATATTTTAAAAGAAATAAAGTAGATCATGGATTGGCAGTCTTATCGTGGTGGATGACACCAAAAGGATAGGTAGCATGATAGACAGTTAGCAAATAATAACTATAATCACTGTAAGAAATTTATAAGAATTCTAGAGGCCCGGTGCACAAAATTCATGCACAGGGGGTTCTGTTTTATTAGATAGGATGTATCAGAGAAATCTAACTTGGCTCAGACAGATACTTGAACTAAAGGATAAACAAGAATTTTTTAAGCCCAAGATTTATGATAAATACATTTTAAATAGAACAGTATGTAAAAGTAGAAAGGAAGTGCATAATTAGAAATACTAAAAAGCCAAAATGTCTAGAGTACAGAAAGTGAGGAAAAACAGTTCAGGATGAGACTGGATAGTCAGGCAAGGAACAGTGGAAGTCATATTAAACTAGAGGTCCAGCCGAAACCAGTTTGGTTCAGTGGATAGAGCGTCAGCCTGCGGACTGAAAGGGCCCAGGTTCGATTCCGGTCAGGGGCATGTACCTTGGTTGCGGGCACATCCCCAGTAGGAGATGTGCATGAGGCAGCTGGTCGATGTTTCTCTCTCATCGATGTTTCTAACTCTCTGTCTCTCTCCCTTCCTCTCTGTAAAAAATCAATAAAAATATATTAAAAAAAAAGCAGAAACAAAAAACTAGAGGTCCAGTGCATGAAATTTGTGCATGGGGGGGACAGTCCCCTCAGCCCAGCCTGCATCCTCTCACAGTCCAGGAGCCCTCAGGGGATGTCTGACTGATGTGCAGGAGGGAGAGGCTCCCACCATTGCCACTGCACTCCCCAGCCGTGAGCCTGGCTTCTGAAGCCTGAGCAGCGCTCCCCCTGTGGGAGCGCACTGGCCACAGGGTGGGGGTGCGGGGCAGCTCCAGCGTTGAGCGTCTGCCCCCTGTTGGTCAGTGCGTATCATAGCGACCAGTCATTTCTCCCTTTGGTCAATTTGCATATTAGCCTTTTATTATATAGGATATTTTGGTGTGTTTTTTTTTGTTTTTGGTGGGTTTTTTTTTTTTTACAAATTGAAAGTTGTGGCAACCCTGTGCCTAGCGATTCTATCAGAGCCATTTCTCCAACCTCATTTGTTCACTGTATGTCTTGTGTCCCATGTTGGTAATCCTCACACATTTCCAAACATTATCATTATTATTATATTTGTAATGATGATCTGTGATCAATTATCCTTGATGTCACATGGTAATTGCTCTGGGGTGTCAGGAAACATGCCCAGAAAAGACAGTGA
>NW_006374611.1:571399-575079 GCF_000327345.1 Myotis davidii | reverse complement strand
CATGTGCGCCAGCCAGGTTCTGTAGCCAGTTCTCCAGCCAAGTTCTGTCTAGGATCTCCAGCTAGGTTCTCCAGCCAGGTTGGGTCGCCAGGTTCTGTAGCTGGGTTCTTCAGCCAGGTTCTGTCTAGGTTCTCCAACCAAGTTCTGTAGCCAGGTTCTGTCCAGGATCTTTTGCCATGTTCTCTCCAGCGAAGTTCTTCTGTCTTTAGGTTCTGTGTAGGTTCTGTCTTCTAAGTTCTGTCTTCTAAGTTCTGTCTCGATATTTTGGTTTTTATGTTAATAATGAAGTGAGTCTAAGTAGCACTGGAGTGACATGATTAAATTTGCCTTCTGAAATTGTCTGGGAGGACACATTAGTTTGTTGTTAAATGCATTAAGTATTTTTATTATAATAAAAGAGCCCTTTTAGGTGATTTCAGACCTGAAAATTACCTATGTACACAAATAGGGAAGTTAGAGCTCAAATTTTTTTAGTGATTAATTATGCAAAAGAGTAGGTAATTCATTAACAATGTTTAATACCCATAAGTATTCTTTTATGCATGGAGCGAATGGTATTCTATGATTAGCTGGTACCTGTTCACAAGAGCTGATTTCTACAAATTGTTTAGTAGTCATTAAAAAAATAAATTTATCCTTAGCTCGTGTTTTTCAGTGGTTAGAATGTCGGCCCACCCATCAAAGCACTCTGGTTCAAGTCCTGGTCAAGGGGAAGTACCTGGGTTGCAGGTTTGATCCCCAGCCCCTGTGGAGGTGCATGCAGGAGGCAACTAATCAATGTGTCTCACATCGATATTTCTGTTTCCCCCCACTTCCCTTCATCCCTTCCACTCTCTCTAAAAATCACTAGGAAAAAACCTTGGTTGAGGATTAACAACCACAATATTAAAGAAATTTATTAAAAACAATAATACTCTCCTGTGTACCAAACACTGCTGCAGCTTGCTCCTTCCCCTGCTAAGAGCATTTACGCTCTTTCCTCCTCTTTGTCTAGTCCTCCCTCTAGTTATTCCTCTCCTCTAAAAAAAAACAACAAAACAATAATACTCTAAACTCATCACTTCCTAATTATTTTAGTACAGTTTATTATTATGGATACCCTTAAGGTTCTTTACAGCTACTATACCTATAAAGTATATATTTTATATAATGGTGTGCCATGGCACATTTCTTATTCCTCATTCAGTGACATCATGTTGGTAGCTTGAAATCAGCCACATTGGGGGTATTTACAATATGGAAATTTGCAATACTGCAAAGAAGGATTTTTTAAACCCAGATAGCTGGTTGTTAAAAATATATCAGTACAACACTGCATTATAAAATATCTTCAAAGTGAGTAGTGGTGTAGTAATATGGTTCTAAATACTAATTTACAAAGGAACTATTAGAATGTAACTCATTTGTTAAATTGGAGAACTACCTTATATTGACTTTTTTTTTTCTCTTTCAATTTTCATTTCCCTTAAGTATTATATCTAAAACTAGAAGCCCTCTGCACAAAAATTTGTGCACTGGCGGCGGGAGGGGGGTGCGTTGAGAGAAGCCCGGCTTTCTGAAAGCGAGTGTTTAATTTGGGGATTTTGGGTCTGATTGAGGAGCCCCCAGGGCCCACTCAGAACAGTGGGGGCAGCCACAGTGAGTGACCAAAGAAACCAGAGAAAAGTTAGGAGACAATAAACGGTTCGATTTCTAACTCCACACATTGCAGGAGCCAAGGTGTGCTCTGGATTTTCCAGGGAGAGAGTGAGCAAGTGAGTGTCTACTGCCCCTCACACAGCCAGCCACTTGGAGTGTGACTTTCACCAGCAAGGGCGTGGACGCAGCCGCCTGGGCCTTGTTCCCGCCTTTGCAGATGCATGTGTGTGTGTGTGTGGAGTGGGGAGAAGCAATTAGGACCAGGAAGTGGGTGCGTGCTCTGGGGGTCCTGCTTTTTTCCCGCCTTTGCAGATGCATGTGTGTGTGTGTGGAGGGGGGAGAGGCAGTTAGGATCAGGAGGCGGGTGCGTGCTCTGGGGGTCATGAGGTCAGTGAGGCCTAGGTGCACCGGACACTTGGGCCAGCAGGGAGCTGTGGTGACCACTTGCCCCCGGGGTAGCTAGGAGCCGGTGCTGCTCCGTGACACTCTGCTTTCCCCACCCTAGGAGGTGCTGTTTGTCAAACTTGGCCGCCTTGGCAGGAGGTGCCTGCCTGCATGTTCTCACCGGGAAAATTGTTCCCTTTGCAGTCCTTGGATCTGGGCTCAGGAACCTTAGCCTCACAGAACGATGCGGGGGAGGGGAGGTGTGCAAAGAAAAGGGGTCTGGGACCCAACAGTGTCTGCGTTTTAGCTGTGCCTCCTGCCAGGCCTCCCACCTTCCAGGGCAGGAGAGAGGAGGCCGCTGGTGCTCCCCATGCATTTGGGGCACAGTGCCCAGTTACTTGCCTCTCAGTATGAGCAGGAATCCGGCCTGGCTTGGGTTCAGTCACCACATGTCTCCGGAGGGCCCCTTGGCCACCATCTTGGCGCAGAGAGCGAAGGCGCTTTCCCTGGGCCTGACAAACCCACCCGAATGTGGCCTCCCCACCTTTGTGCAAAACTTCACAGGTTCGGGTGGCCCTTGCTTGCCCAGCCCACGGGCAGCATAACCCCCGCGATGCAAGGCAAAGCCCAGGAGCACTTGGGGCCTGTGTCACTGACCCGGGGCGGGCAGGGTTTGCCATTGTGTGGCTGTCCCACCCTCTCCTGCAATTCATTGCACTTTCCAGGTGCCTCCTCCTGGGATTTCCCTCTTCTCAGGCTCTTCTGGCCCCTACGGCCTCCTCCCCTCCAGGGCCCGAGGTCCATCCGGCTAAGGGTTTGGAGTTCTTCCTCTGGCCTCCGCCTGTGCTTGGCGCCGGCGCCGACCCCAGGCGGGAGCCAGGCTGAAGGCCTGGCCGCGCAGCCTGGGCCTGAAGCCAGCAGCCCTTGGAGGGCCCCGTGCTTGTCTGTGTCCGCTCACCCCCCAGCCCGGGCTTCTCACCGGAAATGCACTTTATTACTCTTTGGAAGGCTGGTAGGACACTCGCAGACTCCTCGAGCTCTGCTTTGAGCAGGAAGGGGCGCCCAGGAGTGGGCCCCCTGTCTCCGGTGGGCGGGCCAGGTCTCGGGTGAGGGATGGACACCGCTTGCCTTCGCCCCAGCCCCCGCCCACCCCCAGATCGCACACGGAAGTGGGCCCTGTGTCTCCAGTGGGCGGCGAGGGCTCGGGCGAGGTGATCAGCACCGCTTGCCTTCGCCCCAGCCCCCACCTGCCCCCGGGTCACACATGGAAGTGGGCCCTGTGTCTCCGGTGGCAGGCGAGGGCTCCAGCAAGGCGATCAGCTATTGCTTTGCCTGAGCTCCCGCCCCCAGGTTGCACATGGGGGCCTGGATGGCGGCTTGCGCTGTCCTACCCTGCCTGCAGTATGCAAATTATCCACCATCTTTGTTGGCGGTTAACCACCATCTTAGTTGGCAGTTAATTTGCATATCTCACTGATTAGCCAATTGGAAGCGTATCAGTGGTGCGGTAAATTACCCTTTTTGTCTTTTATTAGATAGGACTAGAGGGGCCTGGTGCATGGTTGGGGCTGGCTGGTTTGCCCCGAAGGGTGTCCCAGATCAGGGTGGGGGTCCCGCTTGGGTGCCTGGCCTGCCTGGGTGAGGGGCTGAGGGTGCTT
>NW_006374611.1:549975-569932 GCF_000327345.1 Myotis davidii | reverse complement strand
GTTGGTTTCCTCCGTCACTGAAGCAAGCAAGCCTCATGTTAGCTTCAAGCTGCCTGGCCGCTGGCTGCCATCTTGGCTGGCAGTTAATTTGCATATCTCGCTGATTAGCCAATGGGAAGAGTAGCAGATGTACGCCAATTACCATGTTTCTCTTTTATTAGATAGGATAGTCTGTTCTATAAACTGTAATACTATAATGAAAGCAAGCCAAGCATAACACATAACCTGGAATGTATATGAACTCAGAGCCCATCTTTCAATATATTTAGTACTAGTAATATTTGAGCAACAACGTAGAAAAGTTAGTCATATTAGAGCCCCCACCCCCCAAAATCAAATTACTGATTTGTTGGACTTGGGAAGAAATACCTTGAGATTGGAGATAATTTTTCAGATTAAAACAATGCATCTACTAGATGTTAAATTATGTCATCATATCTTTAAGCAGTAGAGTAAGTTATTGAGTATAGGGTGTATCTTCTTTCCAAATAGTTAAGAAGAATGATTTTGGTAAAATTCCTTTAGCTCAGTAAATCTGATTGATTTAGTGGTATGCATTCAGGTTTTGTTTTGTTTTTTTTCTTATTCATTAACTGGATTTGGTCTTCCATAGTGCTTTTGCATCTCTTCCCAAGCACAAACCTGGTTTCTGGTCAGATGTTGCTATGGCTGTAGGTTCTCGATCTGCTGAAGAATGTCAGAGAAAATACATGGAAGATCCCCAAGGAAATGGATTCCAGAAACATGTCACCAAGAAAAAGCCAATCAATCCCAAAGGCCAAAAGAATGGTAAAGTTTGTAGTAAATAGTTTTTTCCTAGTTTTCTGTATCAACTTATAATAACTCACTAGATGTATTATGTATATATATATATATTTATACTAGAGGCCCGGTGTACGAAATTTGTGCACAGGGTGTGTGTGTGTGTGTGTTCCTAAGCCGAGCCTGCACCCTCTCCAATCTGAGATCCCTTGAGGGATGTCCGACTGCCCATTTAGGTCCAATTGGGATCTGGCCTAAATGGGCAGTTGGACATCTGCGTGCCTGCCTGATTGCCCCTAACTGCTTCTGCTTGCCATAATCGACGCTTAACTGCCCCCCTGTCGGCCCAATTGCCCCTAATTGCCTTCCCCTGCTGGCCAGGTTACCCCCAACTGCCCTCCCCTGAAGACCTGGTCCCCCCCAAGTGCCCTCCCCTGCAGGCCATCTTATGTCCACGTACGGTTGGCTATTTTGTGTGTTGGAGTGATGGTCAATTTGCATATTACTCTTTTATTATATAGGATATCCAAGTGTCTTACAGATTTTTTTTTATTGTTTTGATTTTTAGAGAGTGGAAGGGAGGGAGGAAGGGTGGAGAGAGAAACATCAATGCGTTGTCTCTAACCTGGGCCCCGACCTGGGCAGGGGATTGAACCTGCTGCAGTGGAGATATGTACCCTTGACTAGAAATGGAATCCAAGACCCTTTAGTCCATTGGCCGATGCTCCAACCACTGAGCCAAACCGGCCAGTGCTGTAGATGTTTTCTTAAAACTTTAAAACTAGAAAGAATTGCAAAGATTATCTGTATTTGGATTATTCTAAGGGTCTAATTTAATTTCAGGCCACTTGGGTAGGGTCCCCAAGGCAGGTTTTTGTGTGTGTGTGTTTTTTTTTAAATATATTTTATTGATTTTTTTACAGAGAGGAAGGGAGAGAGATAGAGTTAGAAACATCGATGAGAGAGAAACATCCATCAGCTGCCTCCTGCACATCCCCCATTGGGGATGTGCCTGCAACCAAGGTATCTGTATTTGGATTATTCTAAGGGTCTAATTTAATTTCAGGCCACTTGGGTAGGGTCCCCAAGGCAGGTTTTTGTGTGTGTGTGTGTGTTTTTTAAATATATTTTATTGATTTTTTTACAGAGAGGAAGGGAGAGGGATAGAGTTAGAAACATCGATGAGAGAGAAACATCCATCAGCTGCCTCCTGCACATCCCCCATTGGGGATGTGCCTGCAACCAAGGTTCATGCCCTTGATCGGAATCGTACCCGGGATCCTTGAGTCTGCAGTCTGACGCTCTATCCACTGAGCAAGACCGGCCAGGGCCCAAGGCAGGTTTTCATTATCAGAATAAATTTAGTTTTCATGGCTTCCAGGAGTGCACTCTTCTGCCCAAGGTTTATTGTAGAGAAGTCCGATTCTAAACTTTGGGGTGTGTCCACTATCCCTGTCATTGCTAAATGTGCTTTATATTTTAGCAAAAATCAATAAATTAGGTATCAGTAAGAGGAGTACGGGAGATAACCTTTCTCACAAGATTAAGACTTTTTTAACCAAACCCTGCCCAATCTTACATGTATGTTCTTCAGGAGTGTCTTGCGGGCTAAGGATATCACACAGATCCCAATGTAGAAAGGATCCCTTGTTACAGATAAAACCTGTATATAATAGAGGCTGAATTTACTTAATATGAATACACAGTTTAGATTTTGTCAAGTTTGTTAACTCTAGAGCAGTTATTCTAATGACCAGGTCTTACCAATATGTTTTGCTGACTCTTAAGGCAAGAGAGATGATTCAGATAAGAAGCAGACTATTAAGATAACTGCCAAAGTGGGAACTCTTAAAAGGAAGAAGCAGATGAGGGATTTTCTGGACCAGTTGCCAAAAGATGACCATGATGACTTTTTTAGCACAACACCTTTTAAGAAACAAAGAGTGCTGGTAAGAGTCTTAAATGTATGATATTGTTTTCTTTCTTCTTTTTTTTTTATTGTTTTCTTTATATTTATTTTTATCTTATTGTTATATATGGTTAGTGTTCATCCCTAATATTTAGGTGAAGGATTGATAGTCTTCACAGACATGAGCCAGTACAGGCCATTCTCATCATTGTATAGAGTCTACCCTTCAATGAGGTTCCAAGGTAACATTTGTGGAACCAAAAAGAAAACCCAGAAATATGCCAAATGTATATATTTGAAATTTCAAATACAATGAGACAAACTTTTTTTGAGAGTGATAAAAGATTATTATGCTGTCTGTACAGTAAATTACTATAAAGTAAAATCAGTGACAGCACAAGATTGACAGGTTTGAATGTCAAAGAATTTTTGTAGTATCAAAAATCACATAACTACAAACTTCATGATTAGGATAAAATATTTGCAACAAATAAAACAAAGCCAATAATATGATATAAAAAACTCATTTTAATGTTACTATGTAAGTATACCTTCTAAATTACAGAATAATTTTAAAAATAAGTTAAAATATCCACTAACAAAAAGCAATGGGGATGTTGATACAGTCATGCATCAGTGGATGCAGAGTTGAATCATACCTTTGGAATGATTCAACATATGAGAGCCATAAAGATTAATTCTACTCATGGGAGTTTATCCTAAAAAAACGAAATGATGCCAAAAATCTTCACAAAGATAATAATCATTGCAGGTTTATTTATTTATACAGAAAGAAATACACCCTACAATCAATCCATATATCAACTATGAATATTCTTCATAAATATAGTGAAATACAGTACAAATATTAGGTACAAATTTGAAACTGTTAAAGATATTAGGATTAAAGTAGTATGAAGATAGATGGATCTAGACAGCTGAACTATTAAGTGTAAAAATTGAGTTTTGGTGAGCTAGACGTAAGGGTACTTTTTTCATCTACTCATGTTTTTATTGATTTTTAGAGAGGAAGGGAGAAAGGGAGGAAGGGAGGGAGAGAAAGAGAGAGAGAAACAGAAACATCAATGATGAGAGAGAATCAATCATCGGCTGCCTCCTGCACACCCCATACTGGGGGTGGAGCCCACAATCAACTTGGAATCAAACCGCAACCTCCTGGCTCATAGGTCGTCGCTCAACTACTGAGCCACGCCAGCCAGGCTCATATACTCATTTTTTAATATTGTTAAATAATCTTCAATTTTTAAAGGCTACATAATGCTTTAATAATTTAGTAACATCATTATCTGGGCCCCCTTTTATCTATACAGGTTATAAAGGTAGGTATTTTAAGGGAGCCATCTGAGGTTCTTACTGTGTTCTCTGCACAACAGTGTGGTCCTTTGGGGTTGTACCCTTTATCTTATTCCACCATCATTTCAGGTTCTATATATGTTTTGGCCAAAATGTAATAGTCTCAACAATTTAAAACTAAAGGTAATAAAATACAAATAGAAAGCAGTAAAGTAGTTCATTTTCTGTGGCATAAGTCCATTTTTTGTATGGTTTTAATATAAAGGTAGGTAAAATCTTAAGGATTGAATTATTTATTGGATATATAACTGTATACACAAAAGGTTTAATACTACTTGGTACTATTCAGTAAATGAATCACAGTTTTATTTTGTTCTGTCTACACAGAGGTCAGCAAATTATGGCCCATGGGCCAAATCTAACATACCACCTTTTTTTGTTAACAAAATGTTATTGGAGCACAGACAGGAACATTGTTTACATGTTGGCTGTGGCTGCCTCAAGCTACAACCAGCATAATCGTGTTGTTGTGACAGAGACTGTATGGACCACAAAGAGAAAATACTTATCTGACTCTACAGAACACATTTGCTGACCCCTGGTCTATACAACTTTTAGAAACAGGTATCATTGTCTTCATTTTACACAACCAAGTTTTTTAGAGGACAAGGCTCTCTTCTTTGCCTAATATTTTTCATTATCTCAGGAAATTATAAGGCAGAAAAAACAAAGCCCTCCAAAAACATTTTGTGGTGAAGTATTTTATTATTAGGGGTGCCTGCTGATAATGAATATTTGTATTCTAGTTGCCAAATTTCCAGTACAGTCAAGAAGAGGATATTCTTCCAAATATGGTTATTCTGTAATGTTGGGACACAGCTCACACTTTACATCAGGACAAAGTCCCACTGGATCAAAGTTTTACATGTGAAAAATTAAACTATAAAATATACCTAAAATAACCTTGGAGAATTATTTTATAGTCTTAGATTAGTGAAGGTCTTTCTCACTATGATGGAAGACCCAGAAGCCACTAACAAAAAGAATGTAGTCTAGTATATTAAAAAAAGTTTCATTTGGTACCTATCAAACATAAACAATCAAAGGACTGAAAAAAAAATAACAGTTGTTGGAGAGGATGTAGAGAAAAAGGAACCCTCATACACTGCTGGTTGGAACGTAAATTAGTACAACCATTATGAAAAACAGGATGGAGGTTCCTCAAAAAAATTAAGAATAGAGCTATATGACCCAGCAATCTCTCTTCATGGTATCTACTCAAAAAATGAAAATTTGTAAATATACCAGTACTCCTATATTCATTGTATTATTCACAATGGCCAAGACATGGAAGCAACCCAGGTGTCCTTTGATGGATGATTGGATAAAGAAGATGTGTTACATATATACAATGTACTCAGTCATAAGGAAAGATGAAATATTGCCACTTGTGTCAATATGGATGGATCTTTTGTGTGTGTATGTGTGTGTATATTGATTTTTAGAGAGGAAGGGAGAGGAAGAGAAAGAAAAACACTGATGTGAGACCAGAACATTGACCAGCTGCCTCCTGTGCACCCCACACCAGGGATACAGCCTGCAATTTGGGCTTGTGCCCTGACTGGGAATGGAACCAGTAACCTTTTGTTATATGGGTCGACTCCCAAGAAACTGAGCCACACTGGCCAAGGCTCCCTAGATAGATCTTGAGTACCATGCTCATTGAAATAAGTTGGACAGAAAAGGCCAGGAGTCATGATTTCACTCATCTGTAGGATATAAAATAGAAAGCAACAAATGAATCAACAAAACAAAAGCTCATGGACACATGGTAGTTACTAGAGTGGGTAGAGGGGTCAAATAGATGGTTGCAGGAGGAGACTAAATTTTGGGTTGTGTGCACACAATGCAATATACAGATGATGTATTATAATGACCATTTGAAACCCATATAATCTTATTAACCAATATCATCCCAATAAATTTAATTTAAAAAAACCACAAATGACAATTTGAGAAAGGAATATGTGGAACTCATCACAGGAAAAAGGCTAATTTCCCTGATACAGCACTCCTACAAATTTGGAAAGTCATTCTCATGAATTATAGCAAAAAGGTAAATTAGTCAATCTCTGCAGGCAGCAGTTTGTCTCTATATATACCAAAGTTATAAATGCACATGCTCTTTAACTTAGCAATCCTACTTTTAGAGTTGTGAATGTTCAGCTTATTCCTTGAAATATTATTTATAATGGCAAAATACTGAAAACAACTCAAATGTCCATAAATAGGGACTAATCAAGTAACTTCTGGTACATTATATAGCTATAGAAATTAATGAAGAATTTCTTTATGTACTATTATGGTAAAATGTCCACAATATAGTAGGTGAAAAAGTTATATACATTGAATTATGTGTTGCCATTTATGTATATAGGTATGATATACATGAGAGTGTATATGTGTATACTTGTACATAATTGCTTTAATTAAATATCTGTGAAAGGATACATAGAGAGAAAACTAAGATATCTTGGGAGACTTTGAATTTTGAACTATACAAATATAGGAACTATCCTATATAATAAAACCCTAATGTGCAAATCGACCAAACAGCAGAACAACAGGTCACTATGATGCGCACTGACCACCAGGGGGCAGATGTTCAATGCAGGAGCTGCCCCCTGGTGGTCAGTGCATTCACACAGGGGGAGTGCTGTTCAGCCAGAAGCCAGGCTCATGGCTGGTGAGTGCAGTGGAGGTGGCGGGAGCCTCTCCTGCCTCCACAACAGCCCTAAGGAAACTTCAGGGGATATCCAATTGCCGGCTCAGGCCCACTTAGGGGAGCGAGAGGGCACAGGCCGGGCTCAGGGACCTCCCCCCCACCCCCCCCCCCCCACCCTCAGTGCATGAATGTCGTGCACTGGGCCTCTAGTTTGAAATATAAATACTATCAAGAAAAATAGGGATGGCCAACGGTAAAATGTTACACAGAAAAGATGGAAAGTGATAGGCCTAAAAATAGGCTATCCCATATGCTGATCTAGTAAGAACAATCTCCATAGAGTGTGAGGGGCAGGAGCCAAATGACAATGATTCAAAATAGTGTATTCAGTATTCTCAATGAA
Organism: Myotis davidii; assembly: GCF_000327345.1. NCBI lineage: Eukaryota > Metazoa > Chordata > Mammalia > Chiroptera > Vespertilionidae > Myotis > Myotis davidii. The sequence goes on along the minus strand of NW_006374611.1, from coordinate 562,819 downwards.
GCCTGATGGAACTTTAATTTGCATTTGACAAAAACAATTTTCCCTATCCATCCACAAATTATTTTTTGTTTACTTGTGATTTAGTATTTAGTGCAGGTGAAAGTATATTGAGAGGATCATTTTGGACAGTTTTTGTTAACCACTTTGGCCAAATGAAAGGCATTAAAATACTAATTCCTTTTGGCCCTTTAATTAGTGAGTTCTGCCCTGGCTGTTGGACTGTCAGCCCTGCACAGAAGAATGGCAGGCTCAATTCCCAGGCAGAGCACATACCCAGGTCATGAGTTCAATCCCAGTTAGTACAGTCACGTAGGAAAGGCAACCAATTGATGTTTCTTTCTCCCTCTCCTTTCCTCTCTCTCTGAAATAAATTTAAAAAAGAAACAACACATACCCCCAATAATATAATTACTGAGTTCTACAAAAATAAAAAATTGGGGCAAGTAGACATAGACATTTGTATGAGCAAAGATGTATATCACAAAGCATAATACTGAAAATTTGGAATTAGAATTCAATGTCCAATAGTAAGAAAAGTTAAGAAATTAGGAATTGTCCATATAATAGAATAATATGTAACAAAAGTCATGCTTCAAGAATTTTTAATGACAAAATAATGTTCAGTGAATAAAAGGGTTTTTTTTGTTTTTTTTTTTTAATTTTATTGATTTTTTACAGAGAGGAAGGGGGAGAGATAGTTAGAAACATCGATGACAGAGAAACATCGATCAGCTGCCTCCTGCACATCTCCTACTAGGGATATGCCCGCACCCCAGGTACATGCCCTTGACCGGAATCGACCCCGGGACCTCTCAGTCCGCAGGCCGATGCTCCATCCACTGAGCCAAACCAGTTTCGGCGAATAAAAGGTTTTAAAAGCTAGGAATCAAAACTACATTAATGATCTCAACTTACATAACACATTCATAAGAGAAAGGAAATTACTTGACCAAAACATCACCAGCTATTATCTCTAAATTATAGAATTTTACTGGTGTGGGTTTGTTTTTAATCACTTTTACAATTAAAGAAAAAGGACATTTTTTCTTATAGAGCACATGATGAACTCATGTAATGAATATATTTCCTAAAACTTTTTTTCAGATTTGACTTTTTAAATATATTTTTATTGATATCAGAGAGGAAGGGAGGAAGGATAGGGAGAGAGAGACTTTAGTGATGAGAGAGAATCATTGATGGGCTGCCTCCTGCACGCCCTACACTGGGGATTGAGCTCGCAACCCAGGTATGTGCCCTGACCAGGAATGGGATCATGACCTCCTGGTTCATAGGTCGATGCTCAACCCCTAAGCCAAGCTGGCTGGGTTTTTTTCATAATTTAAAACATGAGTTTCCTAGGCCTTCTTCATTATTTCTTCAATTGAACCAGCTTTAGTTGACTCCCCCCGCCCCCCTCCCCCTTTTTTTTATCAGTTTTAAATTATGAAACAGTTTTTATTTCAGAAGTGATTCCTTTGTACAGGACAGCAGACTCATGAGATAGTGATCCTGAACTGGCTAGGCTTATTCATTTGCTACACAACAATATTTGTGGCACACATTACTTTTTTTTTCCAATCTTTTATTTTTAATTAATTACATTTATTGGGGTGACATTGGTTAATAAGATTCTATAGGTTTCAAGTGTACATATCTATAATATACCACCTGTATATTGCATTGTGTGCCCACCATTCAGTCAAATCATCTTCCATCACCATTTATTTAGTCCCCTTTACCCTTTACTTACCCTCCCCCAGCCCTGTTCCCTCAGTATCCACCATACTGTTATCTATGTCTATAAGTTTCAGTTTTATATTCACATGAGTGAAATCATGTTGTTCTTAGCTTTTTCTGACTTATTTTGCTTAGCATGATATTCTCACCATCCGTGTTGTTCCAAGTAGCAGAACTGCATCTTTTCTTATGGCTGAGTAGTTTCCCATAGTGTGTATGTGCCACATCTTTATCCAGTCGTCTGTAGGAGGATGCTTTGGTTGTTTCCATGTCTTGGCCATCATGAATAATGCTGCAGTGAACATAGGAGTGCATATGTCTTTCCGAATAAATGTCCTGATAGTTCAGGTAGATACCCAGGAGAGGGATTGCTGTGTCATATGGTAACTCAGTTATTTTTTGAGGATCCTCAGTACTGTTGAATATAGTGATTATACCAGTCTACATTCCCTCCAGCAATGAAGGAAGGTTCCTTTTCTCCTCAACCTCTCCAACACTTACTACCTATTTTATTGACAATATCCATTTTAATAGGTGTGAGGTGATACCTCATTGTGGTTTTGAGTTGCATTTACCTAGTAGCTTGTGAGGTTGAACATCTTTATAGTAACTCCTTGTCAGAGCTATTTGCAGATATATTGCCCATTTGCTTGGATGCCTTTTTGTTTTGTTATTGGTTCCTTTTGCTATGCAGAAGCTTTTTAGGTTGATATAGTCCCATCATTTATTTCCCTTGCTTTTGGGATAAAGTTCATAAAATGTTCTCTATAACCAAGTTTAGTAGCTGTTTTTGTCTATATAGTATATTGTTTCAGATCTTATATTTAGGCCTTTGATTCATTTTGAATTAATTTTGTACATGGGGACAAGCAGTAGACTAGTTTCATTCTTTTGAATGGCTTTCCAATTTTTCCAGCACCATTTATTGAAGAGGCTTTTCTCCATTGTGTGTTTTCAGCTGTTTGTAAAAAAGTTTTTGCCCATATATATGTGGTTCTATTTCCGGGCTCTCAGTTCTGTTCCATTGGTCTGCGTGTCTGTTTTTCTTCCAGTACTATGCTGTTTTCATTATCGTTGAGTCAGGTAGTGTGACACCTCTGGCTTTTTTCGTTTTTCTCAGGATTTTTCTGGCTATTAGGGGTCTTTTGTATGGTTCCATACATATCTGATTATTTTTTTGTTCTATTTCTTTAAAAAATGTCAGTGGTGCCGAAGCCGGTTTGGCTCAGTGGATGGAGCGTCGGCCTGTGGACTGAAGGGTCCCGGGTTCGATTCCTGTCAGGGGCGTGTGCCTGGGTTGCAGGCACATCCCCAGTGGGAGATGTGCAGGAGGCGGCTGATCGATGTTTCTCTCTCATCGATGTTTCTAACTCTCTGTCTCTCTCCCTTCCTCTCTGTAAAAAATCAATAAAATATATTTTTTAAAAAATGTCAGTGGTTAGAGTATGGTCTCATGCACTGAAGGGTTGCAGGTTTAACCCTTTGAGTGCCAACCAATATCCTAGGACCTATGCTAAAATTGCCAAGGTATTTTTTGCTGATTTTACCGCAGTTTAGGAAAAAAATTATGAATCGCAAGTAAATGAAGTTACATATTCAAAAACTTAAGGAAACCTTTACTACACTGACATATTTAGCAATATCATCATCACTAATAAAAGCAGACTTGGAACTGGATGCCATTTCGAAGCTTTGATAGCGCTCGGGGCACTTTTGGCAAAAGACAGGAGGCGCGAGATTGCACTATAGGGGTTAATACCTGACCCAGGTTACGGCACCTGTGGGAGGCAACAAATGGATGTGTCTCTTTCACATCAATGTTTCCCGCCCTCTACCCCCACCCTCCACCTCCACTGTCTCTAAAAAAATATTCTTGGGTGAGGATTGATCAAAAAAAGAAAAAAAGTCATTGGGATTTTTATGGTGATTGCATTAAACCTGTATATTGCTTTGGGTAATATGCAAGAGTGTTTGTGGTACACATTATATCTTAATACAGTCACACATTTACAAATTTCTACATGTCACACCTTTAAGGTTGCTCCCAAATAGTCACAAAGGAACAGATAATCATATAGGATATCTTGGAGCCAAGAAAAAGAATTAGAATTAGTGCTCAGTTGGTATTTACTGTGGGGGGATAAAAAGACTAGGAATCGTAGGGGAAAATGAGAACAACCATTCTGTTTGGCTTTAATTTTCATCTGTAAATTATGAATCAAGTCTATATGCTAGGAAAGAGGGTTAAGAGATAAGGTATATCTCAGAGGGGAGGAGGAGGGGAAACAGGAACAGTTTAACCAAAGAATTCATATTCATATATGCCTAACCAATGGATATAGACAGTAGTGTGGTAAAGGCATGGGAGGGGCAGGGGCTGGGAGGAGGGGGATGTAGAGGAGGGTGGGGGGACATTTGTAATACTGTCAGCAATAAGATAGCATTTAAATTAATAAGAATTATAAAAGAAAATAAAAAATAGATAAGGTAAAGCCCTGACGTGTCACAGATTCCATTCCCTGCTCAAGGGCACATACCTGGGTTGCAGGTTGGATCCCCAGTCCTGGTTGGGGCTCATGCAAGAGACAACCAATCAATGTGTGTGTCTCACATTATTTCTCTTTCTCCCTCTCCCTCTCTCCCCCTTTAATGGGAAAAATATCCTCCCATGAGAATTAACAAAAAAAGAGATAAGAAAAGAAATGAAAAAAACTTCATAGATGTACACTGAATTGAAGACTCAACAGTTTGATGCTATAAATTAATTAAGGGTTTTCATCACCTTAAAGTTATCAACTTCAAGATCCAATCTGGATTAGGGAAGGAAGTGACCAGGAGAAAGGAGTGAAAGCTATAACAAAAGGAATTCAGGGATAAGAAGTCACAGTGAGCTTTGAAAAAGCAGCAGCAGCAAGACAGAGCCTGGAGAGAGCACAAATGGGACAATGAACATGCAAATCCACAATTTCCCAGAATATTCTTATCTGGTATTTCCATTTCCTTTAAATCTTCGAAGCTTTTTGTCCATCTTCCTTGGTACACCATTGTCTTTAAAAATGTTAGTGAAAACGCACTTTTTAGAAATTGAAACACTAATTTTGTCAATTGTTCAATCTATGGATAAAATTATGATAGTTAATGTTGACTTGCAATTATTTTGTATTCACACAGGAATGACTGTGATAAATATGTTTTTCACATGCAAAAAAAACATAAAAATAAAGGTGGTGTTGTCTGGGGCAATATCAAGAAGAAAACAGTAAGTATTTTTATTCTTCACACCAGATTTATTCAACGTGTATTTATGGAACAAATATAATACTTGGCAAACTGCGGGAATTACAAGTTATGTAACAGGCCTTACCCTCAAGTTACTTATAGCCTAATTAATATAAGTAAATGGTAATATGAGGTTGTGAGTGAGGTAAGTACCTAAGTGCTAGAAATTACAGATGGCAGGTGATTGACTATAGTATTTGAGGAAAGTGAAAATGGTAAAAATTTTCATTCAAATAGTCAGATAGGGTGGGAAAAGCACTTACAGGTCAGGGAAGGACATTTCAGGCAAGACAAAAGCATATCTGTTCAATGATTGGGGAATCATCCAGACTGAGTTATGACTATTATAGAATAAGAAACTTCATCAAATCCCGTGCAGCTTCTAAATGTTTTTGAAATTCAGCTAATATACGTATGTAGATCAATATTAAAACTGTAGAAAAAATTTTAACTCAGCCTTGCTTTAATAATGATCTATATCCCTTTAATAAAAAATTGAGAGAATCCTTTATCCTCTTGAATTAATTTTAAAATTTTGTTTCATTTTGCTTTGGATAACTTATATTCATTTTAGAAAAGCTAATTCACCTCAGATTTTCTCAAAGTAAATAACTAATCTTAGAGAATGAGAGTTTATGGTGGTAGTAGAATGGGAAATGACTCCCTTATCCGCTGACGGTATATTCCTTCGACCAAGTTATGGACACCTCTTCCTCCCTCACCATGTTGAAATATTTACATTGTACACTTGCCTAGAGTAAATTCCTCTCAGAGTCTGTAAACTAAACATTGGGATTACTCACAGCCAATCTTTGTGGGCTTCGCTTGTCCACAGGAAATGATACCTCTGGGGAGCTTGGTTGAGAATTAGCCTGGAGACTAAATTCTTCAAAAGAAATCTCTGTAGGCAGCCTCCCTCTTGGTGTTTTCAGATTCCCCTTTTCGTCTCGCATTCCTTATGAAAATGAAATTTTGGTTTGTTGTAAAGGACCAGGAGTCACCTTAACATAGTGGGAAGACTTGTCTTATAGTGTCTGTTTTGCCAGTAAGAAGTTGGGTTGCCTCAAACTTTAATGTGCATGGCAGTCACCTAGGGATCTTGTTAAATCTGATCTAGTAGGTTTGAGATTCTGTATTTCTAGTAACCTCCAGGTGATGCCCTGCTGCTGATCCATGGACCATACTAGTAGTAGCAAGACCCTAGTCCACTGTTCTCTGCAAAATGAGAAACAGTTCATATGGATATAGGTATAAGGACCTATTAAAAGCTTTTTTCTCTGTATTTCTGACATAATTTTAAATACTTTTGTTTTACTTAGTGGACTATAATTTGAGCTTCAAAATTATATCTTTGTGATTTAGCCCCATTTCTTCATAGATTAATATTTTGTAGCCAATGTGTGAGAATAGAAAGAGCAAAGGATTTATGTAGTATTAAAAATTCAGATGTCAAGGTTTGACTCCCTATACCAGCTTTGTGGTGAAGGAAGCCACTTGAGCTTTCTCATTTCATTTTTTTCATGTATGGTATGAACTGGGGGTCATAATGATACTGTTTTCTCTCACCAAATGACTTTGAGAGCTAAAAAATGTAATGTTTTGCCGAAACCGGTTTGGCTCAGTGGATAGAGCGTCAGCCTGCAGACTGAGGGGTCCCAGGTTCGATTCCGGTCAAGGGCATGTACCTGGGTTGCAGGCACATCCCCAGTGGGGGATGTGCTGGAGGCAGCTGATCGATGTTTCTCCATCATCGGTGTTTCTAACTCTCTATCTCTCTCCCTTCCTCTCTGTAAAAAATGAATAAAATATATTTTTAAAAAAAATAAAAAAATAAAAAATAAAAAATGTAATGTTTTGACTCATTTCACAGGGAAAAAAATTATTTACATCACAATCTATGAACATGAGTTTGTATCTCAAACGTTTTAAAAATACTTCCCTTCGCATAGTGGGTATACTGTCATATTTCCTTTTCTATTACGTTTCTTTTCATTTTTTAAATATAATCAGGTATGGCCAATAGTTTTTGTTTTTTGTTCTTTTTTACAAACCCTTGTGTCGAGGGCTGACTTTCAGTAGATCGCAGCGAGGGAGCTGCTCTGCTACGTACGAAATCCCGACCCAGAAGCAGGTCTAAGAATGGTTTAGCGCCAGGTTCCCCACGAACGTGTGTTGCGTGAAGGGCGTGGGAGCAGCCCCCTTTCCAGCCGCACCCCATTTCCCACCAGTAGTTTTAAAAGCACTAATTATGTAAGCATGCATTATACAGTTAAAGCTTATAATATAAACTGCCATTGTAGGAAAGATTTTAAAGTACAAAGGATTTTAAAATGTTGCTACTTAATGTCATGGCATAAGTACTTAGGAGATTTGGCAACTTTCAGAGGCCCATAGACTATTTATTAATTGCTGTTGCATAAGTTTGTAATGTGGGAAACGACATTGAGTAAGTCATAGTTCTTGCCCCAAATAAATTCAACTTAAAAGAGAGTTAGACATTTCATGGATAATTATAATATGACTAGAGGCCCAGTGCACGAAATTTGTGCACTTGCGGGGTGAGGGGGGGGCCCTCAGCATGGTCTGCGCCCTCTCACAGCCAGGAACCCCACAATTAATAGCCCCGAAGTCTCACTCCGCAATGGATCACCCCTGCTGAGGGAGGCCCCACCCACCCGTTGTAGGCCCGTGGCCTGGGCCTCCCTCTGTGGGGTGATCATGGGCTGATGGTGGGGTCCCTGACCAATCGTACTGCACCCGCCTTGGCTGGCCTGGCGCCAGTGAGTGTCATAGCGTGGTCTTCCGGACCACGTTTGACACCCATAGTAGCCTTTGGCCGTTGGGTCAATTTGCATATTACGCTTTTATTATTATAGATTAGGTGTTGTTATAGGTACTCTGGGGATAAAGCAGGCTTAATTTTGTCTAGATTGAGGCAGGCTTCACAGAAGGTACCATTTTTCTATTAATGTAAATTCTTTTTGTTAGGTGGAAAGTGATTTTTCAACTCCATCAAGAAGAAAAACCCCACTTAACAAAGGTAATACACATTTCTTTCTTTAGTAACTCAGTTCTATTATAGAACAGTCTCTTTATTAACATGGTACTAAAATTAACTGTTGTCAAATGGGCAGACCTACCATTTGATATCTTATAGTTATTTTTATTGAAATTACTTTTAGAAATGTATTCATCATTTTTATTAAATTCTTCTTAGGAGAAAGCTCTACTGTTGGAAAACTTTTCACTAATGCTATGGAGTCTTTGGATGAAGAAGAGAAAGATTATTATTTTTCAAGTTCTGATTCTGCAGAGTAAAAGTGAGAAATGTTTCCAGTATTTTTATCAAGAAGCAGACAGTTATTCGTACCTTCATTTGGAGAACCTATATTTTCTTTATAAGTAGCTTCTTTTGAAATTGTGGGCTCCTTGTCACAGGTTCTATTGTTTGTATTCAAAGTTAAAGATCCTTCTATATAATATTCCTCATTGCTGCAGCTTACTAAAAATATAAGGAAAATTGTGTTGCTTGTTGTATAAATGGCCTCTCATGAGCATCTAAGTCTGTTTAAGAAAATCATGATCCAAACTGAATTTTTAAAATCTTTCAAAAAAATGTTGCTACCCTTAAAGAAAGAGGTTGGGGGAAATAAAGGATAGATTGTACTGGTAGCTACTGAATTCATGAACACTTGAAATTAGCGTTTTTAAGCACTTGGTATGTAAGCCAGAGTTGATATGATGTTTAAATTATTTGTTGTTGAAACTTTGTTATGCTTTCTTTTCTCCCAATTGTTTTTCTTAAAACTTATGATTGGCATGCCTATGAACCTATGTAAATTTTAATTTATTGCTTTTTCCGTATTTTATTAGATAGTGTCAGAGAACAGATTTTGTTGCAGTTCTTAAGCCTTATTTACATATTCAGGCACAACATATGTAAATATTAAAAAGTATTAAAGAGACTAGAATAGACAAACATTCAAATAATAATAGGTCTACCATTATAAGGGGTTATTATGTTGTAGTAAACATTGTTTTCAAAAGAAACTCTTTAGCTTATTCTGCCATTATGTTTTAAAATTTGACATAGAATATTCCCCTCTGGTTACAGTAATTGTTCACCTACCCTTCTCTCCAATTAGGTTGTTCAAATAAAATTAGTTTGCTTTTATAATATTTGTGTTTTGGTTTTTTTTAAACCCAGAATTCTTAAAAAGATACATTTTCTTGTGTCTTAAAAATTTAGTCAATAATAGTCATTTATATAATATAGGATTTATAGAAACACAAGATTTAAAAAGAATAGTGCCGTTAGATAGATCACTCTCCTTTAAACTTCCTTGCTTGTTTCTACCACAAAGACTTGACAGAGAGATGTAGGATGGAACAAAGGAAGGTTATTTTAGAGTAGTTCTAAAAAATAGAGTTGTAGAATTTAAGTTGCCAATATTTAATATAATGCCATGCTGCTTGATGTTAACAGAAGGTGTTTTAGGAGTTAGAAGCTACTTAAACTGTTTAATGGAAAAAAAAAAGGTAATTTTGAAATCGCATAGACTGACATAAACCAAAGTGTGACCACCACCACCACCACATTCATTGTGTCGTATCAGAACAACTGTGTCCTTCCCAGTCTATTCTATTGTAGCCCACCTGCCAATTTCCGAGTTAGTCCCATTTCTTTTCATCAGGCCATAAAATAAGCTAGTAGGGTTTAAGGTAACCTCCAAATAAGACTTAAAAGTGGAAAAGAAATATTTTAAGGACTCAAAAAAAAGTAAGATGGACGGATAATGGGTTGATAGTTAAGTGCTATGTGCTATCAATGAGAGCTATTGCAGCTTACCTATGAATAGAGCGCTCTATACAGCAGGCATCCTATACAGTAGGTCCTCGGGTTACATCAGAGATCGATTCCTATGCCTCGACATAACGCAATTTTCGCCATAAGTCAGAACCCACCTACATAAGCACCTATGTCACTCACATGGAGCACATACACAGCAGTAAGGAAGTGAAACAGTAAAAAAAATTAAAAGACAACAATTCCTGATCTTTACTTGTGGTAAATAAATAATAAACATAAAGCACATACGTACATACGTCGAAATGACGGAATTTTTTTTTTTTTAATAAATAAATGGGCCCTAACTGGTTTGGCTCAGTGGATAGAGCGTTGGCCTATAGACTGAAGGGTCCCAGGTTCGATTCTGGTCAAGGGCATGTACCTTGGTTGCAGGCACATCCCCAGTAGGAGGTGTGCAGGAGGCAGCTGATCGATGTTTCTAAATCTCTCCCCCTCTCCCTTCCTCTCTGTAAAAAATCAATAAAATATATTTAATAAATAAATAAATGGGAGATGGCGATGTAACCACGAAACGACATAACTCAAGTCGAATGTAATTTGAGGACTGTCTGTATAATAAAAGCCTAATGTGCTAAGTGTCTGGTTATCCGTTCAATCAAAGCATAATATGCTAATGATATGCTAAGGCCGCTCAACTGCTTGCTATGACGTGCACTGACCACCACAGGGGCAGTTGATCAGTTGACCAATTGCTATGATGTGCACTGTCCACCAGGGGGTAGACGCTCAATGCAGGAGCTGCTCCCTGGTGGTCAGTGCACTCCCACAGGGGGACACTACTCAGCCAGAAGCCAGGCTCACGGCTGGTGAGTACACAGTGATGGTGGAAGCCTCTACTGCCTCCCTGGCAGCACTAAGGAGTGGGCCTAAGCCATCAGTCGGACATCCGCCGAGGGCTCCTGGACTGCGAGAGGGTGCAGGCCAGGCTGAAGTGAGGGAACCACCTCCCCCCTGAAGTGTATGAATTTCATGCATCAGGCCTCTAGTAAATAAAATCATCTAGTTCTGTCCCTCCCACCATGTTAATTTATGAAATATTTTGCCTGCCAGGTGGACATAGAATATGGGTACATTAGTGTCTGTGGGAGGTGCTGCCAGGTGTGGTCAGCCTAGGTCAGTGATGGCGAACCTATGACATGCGTGTCAGGTGACACGCCAACTCATTTTTTTGGTTGATTTTTCTTTGTTAAATGGCATTTAAATATATAAAATAAATACCAAAAATATAAATCTTTGTTTTACTATGGTTGCAAATATCAAAAAATTTCTGTATGTGACAAGGCACCGAGTTAAGTTAGGGTTTTTCAAAATGCTGACACACCAAGCTCAAAAGGTTCGCCATCACTGGCCTAGGTCAATGTTAGGTTGTTGAAGAACTGCACGATTCCTGACCCACAAGGTGTCCCAGCCACCTGCACTGATGACACTGCATCAGAGGCAGAAAAGCAAAACAAACTGAAACCAGAAAGAGACCCCTTTCCCTCCTTCTACTGACCAAACTTATCTGTGCTCACTATAGGAAGAAATGCGCAAAAAGCCCAGTTCATTATAGCAAAGCAAGATACTAGAGGGTAAATTGAACCCGAGAGATAACAGACTAACTGCTATCAGCCAATAACTTAGAGCTCCTGCACTGGCTTTTAACAATTATGAACAACAGAAATATGAGCTCAGTTGCTTTTAGAAGAACTGAGAACTTACAGTATCCCAAAGGAGCTAAATTCACAATTATAGTAAGTTTTTAACAGAAGAGAACTTAAGACTATATAGTTTCTGTGATCTGGTTTAGATTTCCATGTCACTTGTTTGTGGGCCTCACTTTTACCATCTGATAAGAAAGCAATTTGAATTAGATAAGCTCTGAAGTTCCTGCCAAGTCTAAGGTAAGAAAAGCCATCTTGTATGAGGGACCAAAAACCCAACAACGTAACAAGAAAGAGGCAACCATAGAAAAAAAGGCTGTAAATAGGGGGAAATGTTCACAATTAAAGGCTGATTTAGCACTAGGCTGACTAGACCAGTGGTGCCCAACCTTTTTTTCGCCATGCCCCACCTAAACATCTCTAAAATCCTGATGCCCCGCCCCACCTGTGACATATAATTATTATTATTCAAAAAGTAAACTCCTCCTTTTAGGAAGAAGCCTAAAAGGCAATTAATTTGATCTAAACAAGCGTCCAAAGAACATGGCATCCATGAAAGAGAAAAATGAAAGAACAAAAGGACAGTTGAAGTACCGAAGAAGAAATCACTAAGAAATTGTTAAAAAATAATATGAAGTGGTATAAAAAATAGCAAATACAGTTTCAAAACATAATAGAGAACAGAAATGCATAAATGTCACAATATATATTTATATCCTGTATATGAGGCCCCTCGAACCATAAGGACTGCAAAAAATTCAGTTAACTCATTCTTGGAGGAGAACCAAGATGGTGCCATAGGCAAATGCCTGTATTCACTGCCTCCCATAACCAAATCAAAATTACAACCAAAATACAACCATCCAGAACTGCCAGAAAGCTGGCTGAATGGAAGTCCTACAACTAGAGAAGAAAACACACTGAGACTAGTAAGAGTGGAATAGGCTGGTCTGGCAACCGCGTGTGCTTATTTTTAATTGGGAGGGAGATCGCTTCTGTGGAGGCCACCTGGAGGAACAAGGGGCCTCAGACCAACATTAAACGCCCAGCCCAGGGCACCAGAGCTGGGAAAAGAAGTCCCTACGGGCAGTAAGAACTACGGGCTGTAGGAAGAAACCAAGATGGTGGTATAGGTAAACACCGGAAATTGCTGCCCCGCACAACAACTTCAAAAATACAACTATAAGACAAAGTGGACATCATCCAGAACCACAGGAAGGCTGGCTGAATGGAAATTCTACAACTAGAAGGAAAGAGAAAAGCACACTGAGACTCAGAGGAGGTGCGGAAGTGCACAGGTACAGAGGTGCACGCA
>NW_006374611.1:546543-548143 GCF_000327345.1 Myotis davidii | reverse complement strand
CCAAAATGAAAAAATCCAAAAATACGAAGATAGTGTAAGGAGCCTCTGGGACAGCTTCAAGCGTACCAACATCAGAATTATAGGGGGGGCAGAAGATGACAGAGAGCAAGATATTGAAAACATATTTGAAGAAATAATGACAGAAAACTTCCCCCACCTGGTGAAAGAAATGGACTTACAGGTCCAAGAAGCGCAGAGAACTCCAAACAAAAGGAATCCAAAGAGGACCACACCAAGACACATCATCATTAAAATACCAAGAGCAAAAGACAGAGAATCCTAAAAGCAGCAAGAGAAAGAAAATCAGTCACCTACAAGGGAGTACCCATACGACTGTCAGCTGATTTCACAACAGAAACTTTGCAGGCCAGAAGGGAGTGGCAAGAAATATTCAAAGTGATGAATACCGAGAACCTACAACCAAGATTACTTTGTCCAGCAAAGCTATCATTCAGAACTGAAGGTCAGATAAAGAGCTTCACAGATAAGGAAGAGCTAAAGGAGTTCATCACCACCAAACCAGTATTATATGAAATGCTGAAAGGTATCCTTTAAAAAGAGGAAGAAGAAGAAAAAGGTAAAGATACAAATTATGAACAACAAATACACATCTCTCAACAAGTGAATCTGAAAATCAAATGAATAAATCATCTGATGAACAGAATGAACTGGTGATCACAATAGAATCAGGGGCATAGAGAGGGAGTGGACTGACTATTCTTGGGGGGAAAGGAGTGTGGGGGATGCGGGAAGAGACTGGACAAAAATCGTACACCTATGGATGAGGACAGTGGTGGGGGGGGGGGAAGTCGGAGGGGGGGGGGGGAACTGGGTGGAGGGGAGCTATGGGGGGAAAAGAGGAACAACTGTAATAATCTGAACAGTAAGATTTACACTTGATCTTTGCCAAAAGGCCGAGAAGCGATGAACAGTAAGATTTAATTGGGAAAAAACAAACTATGGGCTGTAAAACCAGTACAGATTGGGGCTCAGTGACACACAAGTCGCTGGAGACCCAGCTGCTCCCCTTAAAAGGCCGGCACCACGAACAGAATTTACAAGCTCCTGCTTCCTCTGACCTCCAGCACCTGGGTGAGGCTCTGGGGGATCCAGACACACAGGAGGAGAAACTGACTGACTAGCATCAAGGCAGGAACTCAGGGATGGCTTTCTTCTAGATGGAGGTGCTCATAGGGATCATTGTTCCCGTGCTGGGACCTCCCGGTTGCAGGGGTGACTGCCAGCCATTTCTATCTGAGACCCTGCCCCACCCAATTTACAACCCTACGCAAGCTGTGTACAGTGGCTTTTCCATATAAATGGCCTATCCTTTCTCAGGCTAAAAACTTGTCAAACAAGCTGCAGCTGGGTCAGGGAGCCCCAAATCTAATCTAATAAAAGAGAAACATGGTAATTGGCGTACGACCGCTACCCTTCCCATTGGCTAGTCAGGGAGATATGCAAATTAACTGTCAGCCAAGATGCCAGCGGCAGCCAGGCAGCTTGAAACTAACATGAGGCTTGCTTGCTTCAGTGACAGAGGAAACCAACGTTACCCACCTGCCGCTGCCGGCATCTGAGCTGCAACTCTAAGCAACTC
>NW_006374611.1:544621-545529 GCF_000327345.1 Myotis davidii | reverse complement strand
GTCTGCACCTAGGGATGGGCCCTGCCCTCTGCCACCCGGGAGCAGGCCTAAGCCAGCAGGGCATTATCTCCCGAGGGGTCCCAGACTGCGAGATGGCACAGGCCAGGCTGAGGGACCCTCCCTTTCCTCCGAATGCACAAATTTTTGTGCACCGGGCCTCTAGTCTATAAATAAAAGCCTAAGACCTGGCACCAGGGCCAGCCTGCCTTGCTTCACAAGCTGGGCCTCATCTGGGCACCTCCAAACCCAATACAAAGAGGAGGAATCTCCAGATCTCTCTAGCTCCTGCTGGGTGGCCCCAGACAGTGGCTGGCCTTGCACCTCCTTGGAAATCCAAGAGCCAGTGTACCCAGTGGTCATTGTGAGACCGTACCAGATTATAACTTTTCACATCCATAAACGACACACTCAAGGGGCAGACTCAGTGAGCACCAAAGCTCCATTGAAGCAAGTCCTGCTCCATAAGGGTGTCTCCTGCACAGCAGCTCTCCTGCTGTAGTCACGGCTGGTCCCACAGACAATTGGCCCTGGAAGTCAATTCCTCCCACTGACACCAAGGGAGGAATTAAGCATAGTGGGACACTGAGCTATGAATTAAGCATACACTGAGCTATGAATTATAGACTATGCACACAGCCTACAAAGAGGTGCACCTAGAGTGTCTATCTCAGGTGATTGGGGAGGATGAGCCATTGGACCTATAGGCTGAGCCTTGTGGACCTACTACACAAGGCCACTCTATCAACTCAAGGAGACTTAGAAGCTCTACCCAATACATAGAAACAAACTCAGGGAAGCAGCCAAAATGTGGAGACTAAGAAACATGTCACAAATGAAAGAAATTGAAGAAAGCAAACTACTGGATATAGAGTTCAAAACCAGTTATAAGTTCACTCAAGAATCTTCTA
>NW_006374611.1:505444-544325 GCF_000327345.1 Myotis davidii | reverse complement strand
CAAGAGAAAGACAGTCAGTTACCTACAAGGGAGTACGACTGTCAGCTGATTTCTCAACAAACTATGCAGGCCAGAAGGAAGTGGCAAGAAATATTCAAAGTGAAGGATAGCAAGAATCTACAACCAAGATTATGCAGCAAAGCTATCATTTAGAATTGAAGGTCAGATAAAGAGTTCCACAAATAAGAAAAAGCTAAAGGAAGGAGTTCATCACCACCAAATATGTTATCTATCAACAATTGAATCTAAAAATCAAAAGAATAAAAAAATCCGATGAACAGAATAAACTGATGAATGGAATAGAATCAAGAGCATGGAAATGGAACAGACTGACAATTCTCAGAGGGAAGGGGGCGTAGGGGGTGCAGGAAGAGATCAGACCAAGATTTTACATGCATGTATGCATTACCTATGGACATAGACAATAGGGTGGTGGGGGCCTGGGGCAGGGTGGGAACCGAGGGGAGGGGAGCTATGGAGGGAAAAAAGAGGGACATCTGTAATATCCCTCTTTTATTAATAAAGATTAATTTTTAAAAAAGAATGTTAGGGGGGGAAAAAAAACTAATTCTCAAATTGTCCCCCTTAAAAATCAAATTGCCCCCCCTGTGGGGAATGAACCACTGGACTAGACAGAAGGGCCTCAGCTGTTGCAGATAATAATATGGAGTCATCTTAAAACATGAATAGCATCACAAAAACAAGAATGGGTCACAATGAAAGTCCATATTCAGTAGCTCATCTATGAAAAATTTTCCAAGTCCAAGACAATATATCACTTCTTTGAAAATGATATTTCTACAACAACCAAACAAGTAGTGTATGTTAGAGTTTATACTAATAGGATTTGACTACTTGATTGGATCACCTTTGATGAGGTAAACATACTCATTTACACTTTCTAATTTCCTAGTTACTGGGGCACTTATCTCATAATATACCCACACTTGATCCAATATGTATGTAGACTCAGGACACTTAAAATATTCTAGATATTATAGGAAAAATTGTTTATGACCATTAAGTTGGCAGTGATCAGATGCATCAACCTATTATGCTAACAAATGTTGATAGTACAAAAATCTTTGGAAAAATTTCAAAATATATCTCGAACTCTAGCTTTTACTTTCTTAATTGCACCTTCAATGACCTTTTATTATTCAATAAACATAGTTTCATAGTCCAATTAACCAAATGATTATTATACATATTTTTAAAAATATAACATGTAAATAAAAATATACACAATATAAAATAGTAGATATGGATATGTTCTCTTATTTACATATTTTAAACTTAGAATCACAAACCACAACAATGATTATTGAAGTACATTTAGTGTTGTGAGAGTTCTTTGATAACTGCACCTCTGAGTGGTCTGGTCATGCATCAGCTTCCAATCTACTTTGGTTAAGGCCATTTGGTATCATTTGCACATCAAATACATAGTGAATATACCTATAGATCTCCTCAGCCTTTTGATGAGTTACTTGTGCATACATGGAGATTTCTTGAGGTGAGCTGAAAAATAAATTAGACCAAGAAAAACCATTACATGGCTGCTCTGTCTGTGGAGTAGCCCTTCTCTCGCTGTTTCACTAATAAACTTTCACTTTAATCTCTAAAAAAAAAAATTACACTAGAACTTTTGACTTACAAAGTTTATTATCTTGCTTAAAGAACACCAAACATAAAAGCCTTTAAGAAAATCATCTCTTCCTAGAAGTGCTAGATTACAACATTCCATGTAAATGCTCTCTGTCTAGTTTCCTATAGAGCTCTAAACTCTTCAAAGACAATGTCTGTCTCCGGCGCCCCCCCCCCAATTAATGGTCTCAGCTTCATGCAGTGACTTACATGTTGGCAAGAAAAAAGTCTCTACTGAATGAAATACTCTAACAGACTAGCCTATACCTTTTAAAAAATATATTAAAATTTCCAAAAATGCTTCTAAGAATCATTTAAATGTAACCATTTAAAAATATTAAAACAAACATACCTGTTGGTCATCTTTTTAACAGAAGAAAACTGGTGACACATATTTAATGCAGTTATATAACTTACATTGGGAATACTTAGATAAAATTGAAGTGCTTCACATTTATTACTGTTCACTGTTGGAACTTGAATACCAACATTCTTTCTTTGCTCCACTAAAGACAGTTCCTTTAGCAAATCTGCAGTTTCCTCTTGGCAGGAACTGAAAAGAATTCGAATTCCAGCACCAATTAAGGTAGTCAGCAGGTTGTCATAGCTCTTTGTTCTCTTAAACATCCTGGATGTGTCTCCTAAATATTTCATGTTTAGGAAAATGCAAACATTAGTAACTTACATTAACTAGAATCAGAATACTATATATTAAAATCCCAAGATCTACACCATTAAAAAAAACTAGTGCCACATTATTTATTGATAAGCCCTACAGCTAAAGATTTAAAGGTTCTGAGATAAAATATGGAAACTGTCTTTATGAGTGTCTTGAATTGGAATCAACATAGGAAGGTGGGTAGGCAGGGAAGAGCTTATATTCATAGATAATTCATTCCTAAAGCCAAGGCCACATTACTTGACTCTAATAAATTTTTCATAATGCTACTAGCAATGATGAACTCAGTTTAACTGATACAAAATTATCTTACGTATTTATTCCAAGAGTAACTCAATACTCTACACACCCATTTTAATGTTATCTTTAACTCTTGCCTATTAATTTACTCCCCTAACTTTCCCACTTATTTTCTTTCCACATATTACCTATATTTTCTTTTGGGCATTCTTTATATGCCAAAGAAAGGTACTTTTCTATAACTTTTGACATATTACTCTCCAATATACTTCAAAATATGTTGATAAAGATTAAATTACTGAATTTTAGAAGTAAAAGGACCCAAGAGATCACCTAATCTAAAGCCCTCAATTGTTAAACTAAAAAATAAAAAGGATTACTGAAAGATACAGTTATTTGTCCAAGATTATGTGGTTCACCAGTGAAAGCATGGGGATAAAAAGGTACATTGTTCAATTACCAAACAAATCTATACTAATAAAAGGGTAATATGCTAATTAGACCAGACATCTTCCAGACGCCCCTCTGGACAAAGCCATGGTGGCGGGGCCAAGGCAGGGGCTGTTAGGGGCGATCAGGCTGGCAGGGGAGAGCAGTTAGGGGGATCAGGCCGGCAGGCAGATGAGCGGTTAGGAGCCAATGGTCCCGGATTGCAAGAGGGATGTCCTTCTGGACAACCTTATCTAGACAAAGCTGGGGCTGTGAGGAAAGTCTGGGTCCCGGGTGCCAGAGGGAAGCCAGTGCCGGCAGCCGGGGGAAGGAAGGCCTACTCTTACATGAATTTCGTGCATCGGGCCTCTAGTGTTTTACATAAACTACATTTTTTCCTTTTACTTAATGACTGTACAATCTTGAATTCTTGAATAGTCGCTTTCACCTACATGATTTCACTTAATCCTCATAACATCACAAGTATATTAACTCCTCAGAGGGAGTGATTTTTCAATGCAACATCACATAGATATAGACACCAGAACTCAGTGCATTTTATGATTTCATTTCCCATGATCCTTTCACTATTCTCAGTGACTCCCATAGTAATTCCCCAAATGAAGCTCCAATTCTGCATTTCCAAATGCATCCTCGGCATCCATTTCAGTGACCTATTGAGAACTCAATCTTGTCCCTCAAATCTGCTTCTCATGTTTATAATATCAATAAACAGCACCACTACCTAACTGTCCAATAACCAAAAAATTAATCAATTTAAGAGTAACCCCACCAACTCCTGTTAATCCTGCTTCCTAAAACTCCTGAATGCTTTTTCCCCGCCACTGCTTTATTTAAGGCCCTCATTTTTCTGGGGCACCTTAAAAAGACTTACGCTTGGTTCACTTGCCTTCAATTTATCACCCTTTAATTCATAAGCTGCATTTAAACACAACTACTACTGAAAAACATTATGTACATATGAAATGAGTCAGGTATTGTAAGAGCTTTCCACATCCTGACAATAGATTGAACTAATTTAATCAAGTTCCTTTACAGATTTATAAACAAACATTTAAAAATACAAACCTGTTTTTTCTCTGTCCTTTTCCACAATCACACATATTCTTTCAAACATGCTCTGTAGGTACTGGATCTGGTCAATGAACTTGTTTTTATTAATACTGTTTAGCATCTCAGATTGATACCTCCTTTCCACCACCATGCGGTTACTCACAATGTAATCACAACCATTAAGAGGACAAACCTCTACTTGAAAGCCATGAATTGCTCTTAGGGAAGAAATTATTTCTGAACCAGAAGTGATTTCACGGCTGTCTACAAGAATACAAGTTCTCTGGCCTTCCTGTGGGAGTCTAAAAGAAGCATGTGTGCCAGCCAAACATGGTCTTGAGTTGGAATTGTAAGTTGTTGAAGTGCTAGAATCTTCCAAAGAACTACCAACCTGAAAATGCAGAAAACATCGATCATAAACAGGTTAAATATATGTTAGCACCATAAGCCCGAAGATGATTTTCTTTACTGATACTCTTTTTTCTTCAACATGGCCAAACCAACTATATAGATGAAGAACCAAGCCGCCATTCACGGAAACCTAGTAGGACAACTACAATTCTTTTAAAAAGGGTGTGTGTGTGTGTGTTGATGAGAATGTGAAAAAACTTGAACATACTTTGCTGGTGGGAATATAAAATGGTATACCCTCCAAAAGTTAAACACAGAATTACCATATGACCCAGTAATTCCACTCCTAGGTGGAAATACTTCCCAAAGTAGTCAAAACACATTCATATACTTGTATACCAATGCTCATTAATTTTGGGAAATTCTCAGCCACTGCCTGGTCAAATATATCTCTTACCCTCTTTGCTCTTAATTCCAATTACATGTATGTTAGCCTATTGATACAGTCCCACAGCTTTTGGATGCTCCATTCGTTTTTTCACTGTTTCTCAGCTTGGGTAATTTCTATTGTCCTTGCTTTAAATTTGTTTGTTGTTTTTATGGCTGTATTGGGTCTATGATGGGCCCATTGAAGACAACCTTTATCTCTTTTACCATGTTTTCCATTTCTAGCATTTCCATTTTATTATTCTTTATATTTTTCATTTCTTAGATGATATTCCCTATCTATTCATGCATTTTTGTTTAAGCCTTTAACATATAAATCCTGGCTGGCTATTTTAAATTCCCTGTCTGATTCTGATAGGTCGTATCGGGAGTGTGGTTCTTAAACACGTGTTTTTTTCTTCCTCTTATGTACTTTGTAACTTTTGGTTGAAATCCAAACATCTTGTGTAGGACAGCAGTAACTGAACAAATAGTATTTATGCCTAGAAACAGGTATGCTTTTCTTTTGCTAGGCCTTACTTAGGGTGTGCGGTTGAGTAAACCTAGTCAAACATTTCGTTGGGTTTGGATTTTCTTATTGCTATGATTACTCTAGGTACAACCAGAGGCTTTAAACTTGGTAGTGCTACTTTGTAATTAGGGTGGGGTGAGCTGCCAGATAATTTTTCTCAATGTCCTCTCAGCTTTAGGTCTTCTCTGTGAGCCTGAGCCTCAGAAAGCTTCTCTTCCCATTCCGTCATTCCAGTCAGCAGATTGCTTTTATTTGTTACTTAGTGCTTGCTAGCCTGGCTGGAGGGAGCACTAGGAGCATCTTGTTGGGGCCAGGAGGGGGGAGAGGATAGTGAGGGAAGGGTAGTGGGGGGTATTCATATTGTCCTGGTTCAGCCTGTCTTGAGCAGGACTTGTGTCCCAGTCTCAGAGGTGGAACCTTCTCAGTGATCTTGCCCTGCCTCCTAGGGACTGGAGATCCCTAATGTTCTAGCCCAAGATGTTTTCCTGACACTTTCTCGGCTATGGAATTTTGTTGTTGTTGTGTCCTTCCTCCATCTGCAAAGGGTCTTTGCCTAAGCCAGCGGTTCTCAACCTGTGGGTCGTGACCCCTTTGGGGGTTGAACGACCCTTTCACAGGGGTCCCCTAAGACCATCGGAAAACACATATATAATTACATATTGTTTTTGTGATTAATCACTATGCTTTAATTATGTTCAATTTGTAACAATGAAAATACATCCTGCATATCAGATATTTACATTACAATTCATAACAGTAGCAAAATTACAGTTATGAAGTAGCAGCAAAAATAATTTTATGGTTGGGGGTCACCACAACATGAGGAACTGTATTAAAGGGTCAAGGCATTAGGAAGGTTGAGAACCACTGGCCTAAGCCCTTAGGGTTTGCTGTTCTATCCCTAATGGCTTAAAGCTTAAAGCTTTTTGTTCCATAGGGGAGAAGGAACAATGAGTTTTGGTGCCTTCTCCACAGGAACTGCTGATCACTTCCTGCAGCAGGAAAAAGGTTTTCTGATTCTCAATCTTCCCTGTGAACACCTGGTGAGTCTGTGAAGAAGAGTGCAGGAGTGGTTGCAAATTCCCCTTATGTCTGCAACTTCCAGGGATTCTAAACGCTCATGCTAGTTCACTGCCTTTTGCAATGAAGTTTTAGCTAAATTCTTCTTCCCAGACAGTACAGTGCCAGTGACTCTCCCAAGTCTCATCAAGTCTCTCATTGAAAGCACTTGTCTCTCCTTAGATATCAGACTAATTGGTTGTCCTGCAACCTCAACTCCAATAAAAATAAATCTCTGATATTGTAGATTATCTGGATTTTTTAATGGTTATTGTTACACGGAAGAGAACAATGCTCTTTCCAGCTTCCTACCTCCTAAGCTAAATATAGATGTCATAATTACTCAGAACTAATCTTTAAAATACATTCAATATTCAATTTCAAAACACAAAAAAGAATAAGTGTAATGAAGAAATGGCCACTAAAAACAAACAAACAAAAAATACCAGAAATATGTACTTATCTTGGAGTAGAAAACGGCTTTCTAAACATGACAATGAAGTCAGAAACTATAAAGAAAATAATGGCAACTGTATAAAAAAGTACCTCTTCCTATGGCAAAACTACTACAAACAAAAGAAAAAGGTAAATGACAGACAAGGAATGCTGTTTGCAATATACATGACAAAGTACAGTTTTTGACAGATATTTAGTCTGTGTTCTGTCTACTCAAATTTACCTCAAAGTCTTTCCCCTTCTAATTTCAAGTATGAAGAATCATATTTTCTAGAATTGTAGTACTGGGTATAGAAGAAAATTTAAAACCCATTCAAGTTAAAATCTGTGTATCTTTTCCACAATCCTCAGAGTATTACTAGCCTATGTCTGTTTTTCAGTTAGAGCAGGCCACAGTGGAAATGTAGATAGTGTTTACAGGCCTTCAAAGTACTGCGCATATATTGCCTACCGTGACCCTTGGGATTACTATCTGTATTCTATAGCTGAGGAAACTGAGGCTCAGAGAAATTGATCTCCAATCTATTATAAAATGTAATCTAGTTCCTTTATCCTAATTGTACCTTTGAGAAATAACTTTGGGCAATAAAAGCCTGAGGACAATTTAAAACAGGCCAATTTAAGAGCTGTTGTGTGGACATTGTAGCATATTGGTAAGGCAGAATAGACTGAAATACCTGGAATAAAAGAGAAAGAAGTCTGGGTCTAGGTCTCACTCCTAAATGACAATTAAGGAAATAAATCAATATTTACAGTTAGGGAATTCCTAGTACTATGACTCTAATTCCTATTTTAGTAAAACTACTTAACTATAAACTCTTAAAAACTGAAAATGGTGTTAAGGATTATTTAAGCAACAGCAAAATAGGGGAAGCTGGAAACTGGACTCCTCAGCCATTCTGGAAGGAAGGAAATTAGGTAGTGCCCGTAAACTCCTCTCCCCAATAAAGAGATGAGTTACATACCTGAAGCCTTAAGTGGGGGAAAGAAAAGTTAATCAGGGTGCTGGGCCTAGTTCTGAGTATGTAATTTCTATTAAATTTACCTTGCAGAAAGGTCATTTTTCTACAGCCTTTTAATGAAATTAGCAAGTTTCCTTACAGTGTTATTAAGAAAACTATTACCATATTTAAAAAATTATAGCCTAAGCACCCATATCTGAATTACCCATAAAATTTAATGCTATTTTCTTATTTGAAGAATTTCAACATTAGCTAATTTTTCTTTGACCTAGTTATTTAACACAAACATACAAGAAAGGAAAACAAAACAAAAACAACTTTTGGTAAACATATGAAGGCTTTTTCCTCTACTTTGCTCCATACCTTCAACTGAATTGGAAAATTTCTACAGTCCTTCTGTGAATCAACAGCAGTGAATGATGGTGAGAAAGATTCAATTTTATTTCGGCTCTGAGGTTTGGAGCCCAAGGCATAAGAAGCCATATCCTTTACATTAAGTAGTGTCTGTTGTCTCTGCTTTGGCAATTGATTAACAATTGGATTAGAATGGTTCTTGGACTGCAAGGAAGACCCAGAATACACTGAATTCAAACCATGGTCCTGTTGTTTGCTCTTTTTAAAAGTGCTTGCGTTAATCACAATATTGGATTCTGTTTTATCATTTACGTTTTCCTCCTCACTTGAATCATCCAGTAAAATAATTCTGGATAATTTCTTTTTGGAACGTGCACAATTCGGTCCCATCTTCTTTTGTTTTAGCTTTACTGAACGTCGGGTTTTATATTTTTTACTCCCATTTGCAAAGCAATCTTCAGTTATTAAATTAAAATCAACAGACACTTCTTCACTTGATTGACTTTTGCAAGACTCCTCTTCATTAACACAAAAACTGTCTTCTAAATAGGTTTCATCTTGTTCAGGAATCTACAATAAAAATACAAATAAGAAATTACATGCCCTAGGGTTTGGCTCAGTGGATAGAGCTTCGGCCTGCCGACTAAAGTGTCCCATGATCAATTCAGGCCAAGGGCACATGCCTGGGTTGCTGCAGGCTCGATCTCACCCCCTTTCCCCATGGATTCTGTTTTATCATTTACCAGCCAATCAATGATTCTCTCACATCATTGATGTTTCTCTTTCTCTCTCTCTCTCTCTTTCTCTCTCTCTCTCTCTCTCTCTCTCCCTCCCTCCCTCCCTTTTTCTCCTGAAATTAATGGGGGAAAATTACAAATTTCTTTCATAAAATCAGCCTGTAGTTAACATATTCTTTTAAATACATGAGATATTTATCAATACTTATTTAACTTTATTAATTCAGTCATTTGTTCAACTAACATATACTGAATATAGTCTTTGTGGAAGAAAGTAGGGACTTTGGAGATAAAAACAATATAACTCTCTTCCCTCTAGAAATTAACAGTCTAGTGTAGGTAGCCAGAAAAAATAAACAGTAATATATAAGCAATGTGGTAAGTGCTATATAATAAAGACAATGGACATGAAAAAAAATGAATGACTATATTACCCAGATGAACATGTCAATTTATAAACAAATAAGACTAATATAAAAATGTTAACCATAAATAAAAAATAATCTATAATTTTTAGAATTAACATTTTTATGAAAAAAAGTTTCAACATATAAGAATTAAAAGGGTGCTTGCAGGAGGCAGCCGATCAATGATTCTTTCTCATCATTGATGTTTCTATCTCTCTCTCCTTCTCCCTTCCTCTCTGAAATCAATAAAAATATATTTTTTAAAAATTTAACTAGTTGCCCTGGCTGGTGCGGCTCAGTTGGTTGAATGTCCCCCCCATGTACCAAAAACTTACCAGTTCGATTCCCGGTGAGGGCACATACCCAGTTTCAGGTTCAATCCACAGTCGGGACACATGAGGGAGGCAACCAAAGGATGTTTCTCTCTCTCCTTCTTTCTCCCTCTCTTCAAAAAATCAATAAAAACATATTTTAAAAAAATTTAATGAGTAGGTGATGAACTTCCTTTAAACATTCTCCTAATTAGAAAATAATTTAATGGCATATGCTAATTAACTGAAATTAAAGAAAGAATAATTTGATCAAAATAAGGACTAAAAGGGATTTTGAGCATTCATTTAGTCCACCTTCCTAATTCAGAGCAGAAATTAACCCAAGTAACTCTGATAGTTTAGTTTTAGAAATAAAATGGAGATTTCATTAATAGGAAAATATTTCAACATCACCTCAGGAAATTCTCTACTATATCTCTGGAGTTTATACCTGTGAGAAAATGTTTATGTTGTTATGTTTCTTATGGACCATTTTGTACCGGCTGCTCATCAATGGACTGTGCACAGATTTCATGTAAATAGCTCTCATTTCAGAATCTGTGTAAAGATAATAAGAATTTCAAATAGCAAAATGATTTAAATGAAAACTAGAAAAGTATTTAACTTTGACCTATTCCAAATTCACATGATTCAAACCTTGTAGAATTATTTTACACAAAACGCTTTTAATGTATAAAAAGATGTCTAAAAACAATTATTTAAAATGCAGTTAGAAGTTTTGCGTTTGAAATCAGACCATCTAGTTGGGTGATCACAGACAATTTATTTAAGTGCTCTACCTTAGCTATCTCTCTCCTCTGAAAATGAGGATTAGCATGGTGCCTTTTCATGAAAAAAAATAAGTGTATACAGAGACCTCAGGACTGTAGCTGATTTATAGAAAGTATTTGGTAAAACACAAGGAATCCAGGCCAAAAAACAGTCAAAAACAATAAAAACCAGACAATAGTATGTGTGTTTCATTATTTTCAGTCAAGTTAAATCTGAAAAGCACACAATTTTCTATTTATGCCTATATGTTCAAGGTTATAATCAGAAAGCAACTTAATTTTTGTTTCCCATTTCTCCTACATTTTAGAGTGATTAATTGACATCATCTATTTTGAGGGGTGACTACTAATTTGAAGACTATAGTGCTTGCTACAAGATATATAAATTTTTCTTTAAAACTATTTCCCTTATCTTCAACTATTAGATATCCTCCTGACTCATGCTAAATCCCTACAAACTTAATGAGACCCTTACTTCCAGTTTAATGTTCAGAAGGATTCAAAATCAAGGAGCTTTCAGAGAGTTTTTTTTTTTCATTTGTTTCAGATTGTTTCTAGATATAATTTATATACTGTAAAATTCATACTCTTTAGGGTACCAGTTCTGAGTCTTGACAAATGCATTGTTATGGCAACCATAATCTATTTACTATCCCTACAGTTTTATTTTTCCAAAATGTTGTATAAATTAAGGTATATAGTATGTAGCCTTTTGAATCTGGCTTTTTTCACTAAGCATAATGTGAGATTCCTATGCTTCTCATTTTGTAAAGTTTTAGCAAAGAGTACTTGAAAATGAAACATGAAAAAAATGTGAATTTTGAGGTTTAAAAAAAACCACTTTGAAATCCTACGTATTTCAAACATACTGTGTCTAACATGGAGTTTCAGATCTCTCTACTCTTCAACCCCACTGCTCCACAGGCAGCCTTCCAATGTCAGAGAGCAGCAACGACATCCCCCCTGTGCTCAAGCCCACTGACTCCTCTTTTCCTCTCTAATCCATCGAAAATCCTGTCAGCTGTACATATCCTGAATCCAATCTCTGTCACCCTCTCACTGCCAACACCTTGGTAGCAACCACTATCACTCCTTGATTAGATTACTGCTATAGCCTGCTAAACGGTCTCTTCCACTTTTGCTCCCCTATAGGCCATTCTCAACACAGAAGGAAGAGTGACACGGCTACAATAAGTCAAATCATGAGCTGGTTGCTCAGCACCTCTCTGATCTCTCTTCCTACTACTCTCCCTCTTCCTCATTCAACTCTAGGCACAATGCCTTCTTTGAACATGCCAGGCACACTCCTGTCTCAGGACCTTTAAACTGGTTGTTGTCTATGCATCAATATTCTCCAACCAGATTATCCTATAAACCTGCAATAGCCACTTCTATTAATAAATATCAAGTACAATACCAAGCAACCTTATTCTGTAAATTATATCGGTATCAATGATACAGCACTGAAAACTTTGTCTTTAAGACCTTTTTCCTTTAAAGGCAAGAACTGTTACTGGCAGGGTAGTTCAGTTGGTTAGAGTATAGTCCCAGTTCACCAAGGTTGTGGGTTCAATCTCTGGTCAGGACACATACAAGAAACAACCAATGAATGCATAAGTAAGTGGAACAACAAATCAATCTCTCTCTAAAATCAATTTAAGCCCGGCTGGAGTGGCTCAGTGGTTGAGTGTCGACCCATGAACTAGGAGGTCACAGTTCAATTCCCAGTCAGGGCACAAGCCCAGATTGTAGGCTCAATACCCAGTAGGGGACATGAGGGAGGCAGCTGATCAATGATTCTCATCATTGATGTTTTTATCTCCTCTCCCTTCCTCTTTCTAAAATCAATAAAAATACATTTAAAATAAATTAATTAAATAAAATCAATCTTTATAAGTGATTAAAAAATAAAATAAAGGCATGGACCTTGGGAAACTTTGCTGTCTTAAATTATATCAGGAATTACAAGAGCAGAATAAGTGGCAAGATCTGTAAAAGATCAAAACACTGAAAAGCCCAACAGAATCTTCCTCTCCTCAGTTATAGCCCATTTGAATCATCTTCTTCTTTTTTTTTTTTTCATCTTCTTTTAATGTATTGTGTATAAGATCTGCTCCAGCACTGTTTGGAGAGAGTATTTACCAAAAGTACATCTCCCCTCCTTGGCAAATTTAACAAAGTGAGCTTTGTGCCTCAGCTTGTTTGCACAATCCATATTGCTAACCTCTTCATCTCCTCTGGAGTTTGATGAAGTGTCACCTTCTCAATGAGGTCTACCCTCCATACCCTATATAAAATTACAGCTTGTCCAGTATTAATCCTCCAAACCCCTGCAAATCCTCAACTTACTCAACTTACTCCATTTTTTCATTTCTCTATAAATTTTTCATCTTATACTAAATAATTTAGTTATTATGTGTATTGTTTCTCTCCCTCCATTCAAACGTTAAAGGCAGAGATTTTTGTCCATTTTGTTCACTAATATAGCTTCCTCAAGAATGTTACATAGTACTAGACACAATAGGAACTACATACTTGTTATATAAACATTTGATACTGGGTCAGCCAGGTTGCTCTGGAGATAAATAATCAAATTAGCAAAAGCCTATAAATAACCAAATCTAAAATAAAGCAAATATTATAGAATTTGAATGAAAATGACCAAATATTTCAGTCATACCAAATTTAATTCCCTTTAAAGTCAAGGTTATTTGAAAAGTAACTAAAATATTTAACTAAAACCACATAAAAGCATTGAAAATTAAAAGAAAAAGAAGCATCATTTACCATTTATGGCCTGTGAAAGTTGAGTCTCATCATTTAAGAAGTCAAGTAATGAGGAATCTTTTTCATTTTCAGAATCATCATTTTCATCTGATGAAACACATTCTGCATCTTCTTGGGAAAGTTCTGCTTGATCATCTAAAAACTTCCTAGCTACAAGCTAAGACAAATTAGAAAACAAGATGATACTGATAAGAAAATCATTTACTTTCCTTAAGTAATTGGAAATACTTCTGGAAAATGAATTTCTTCCCAATGCTTTTTAAGACAAAAAATAAAAACAGAAAACTGCAAGAAGATTTGATAAAGTAGCATAGCTATTTAAATGTCTTCTGATATTCTTATAAGTACCACAACAAGCTAAGACAAATTAGAAAACAAGATGATACTGATAAGAAAATCATTTACTTTCCTTAAGTAATTGGAAATACTTCTGGAAAATGAATTTCTTCCCAATGCTTTTTAAGACAAAAAATAAAAACAGAAAACTGCAAGAAGATTTGATAAAGTAGCATAGCTATTTAAATGTCTTCTGATATTCTTATAAGTAAAATAAGTACAAGTCAGCATTTCAGCTTATTGAATGTTTTCCTTTTACTAATAAGCATAAAGTTTCCTGACAGGTCTTACAGTTATTTTAATTTTTGCCACAAAAGGACTGATCAAAAAAAAAAAGGTGCTAAGAATTATTTTCCAAGGATTTAAATATTGGATAGAGATAAGAAAAACAATATACATGATTGTTTAGCACGTCAACCCAATATGCCAAGATTGCAGGTTTGACCCTGGTCAGAGCATATATAAGAATCAACCAACGAATGCATTAAATAAGTGGAAAAACAAATCAATGTTTCTCTTCCCCTCTCTCTCTCAAAATCAATAAATAAAATAAAATTTAAAAAAACAGCAAGTACTCTAAAACTCAAATTTCTGCCTCAGATTTTCTTCAATTTGAATCTTAAATTCTCAACACACTAGTTTCTTCATTTAGTCACTAAAAATAACTCAACACTGCATGATAGTTTCAAAACACAAAAGTACTTTTTAAATTGGAATTGAGATTTTAATTCCAATTAAAAAAGTAGGGTAAAAATATATTTTTACTTTGGGATTTTTTTTCTATAGAGAAATTATAGAGTCCTGACTGGTATGGCTCAAAGGTTACAGCGTTGGTCTACACACCAAGGGTTTCAGGTTCGATTTTGGTCAAGGACACGTACCTGGATTATAGGTTTGATGCCGGTTGGGGGTGTGCAAAAGATAACCAATAGATGAGTCTCTTTCAACACTGATGTTTCTCTCTCCCTCTCACCCTCTCCTTTCCCATTCTTTCTAAAAATCAATGGAAAAATTATCCTCAGGCCTAGCCAGCGTGGCTCAGTGGTTGAGGATCAACCTATGAACCAGGAGGTCAGGGTTCAATTCCTGGTCAGGGCACATGCCCTGGTTGTGGGCTCCATCCCTAGGAGGTGTGCAGGGAGCAGCTGATCAATTATTCTCTCTCATTCCCTTCCTTTCCTCTTTGAAATCAATAAAAATATATTTAAAAATATAGATCCTCAGATAAGGGTTAAAAAAGAAATTATAGAGAGAAGTTTACTTCTGTATAAAATCTAATGTTCTTTAAATACATATCCTATATAATAAAAGGCTAATGTGCAAACAAACCAAATGGTGGAACAACTGGTACAACCGAACAACTGGTTGCTATGACATGCGTTGATCACCAGCGGCGTGTGTGTTATTATTAGATAGGATTTCCTAATCTCAAAGGATGTTGCTTTTATTTTCTTTTTTAAAGTTGGCCTAACATTTTCTTGTTAGAAAAATAAAATATTCTCACAACCCAGAGCCCTGTTACAAATACATAATACTTAAGAATTGATAAGTACTAAAATACTAAATTAGGCAATATGTGTAATACTATTATAACATTCATTCAATTACATCAAATGTATTTGATGAAAACTTGTTTCCTTTAGAAGATCCTGAGGATTTCACAAAATATAATCTATATATATAAAAGCCTAAGTGACCATTATGATGAAATGACTGGAATGACAGGTTGCTATGACATGCACTGACCACCAGGGGGCAGATGCTCAATGCAGGAGCTGCCCCCAGCCTACAAGCCCCGATCGCTGATGGGGCCTGCCAGCCAACCTCCCGGTACCTCCCCCTGGCCAGCAGGGCCCCTGGGCTGGGACGGGAACCAGGGGTAGGTGGTGGCAGGTGCGGCCCCTTTCCCAGGTTAGAAAAATAAAATATTCTCACAACCCAGAGCCCTGTTACAAATACATAATACTTAAGAATTGATAAGTACTAAAATACTAAATTAGGCAATATGTGTAATACTATTATAACATTCATTCAATTACATCAAATGTATTTGATGAAAACTTGTTTCCTTTAGAAGATCCTGAGGATTTCACAAAATATAATCTATATATATAAAAGCCTAAGTGACCATTATGATGAAATGACTGGAATGACAGGTCGCTATGACATGCACTGACCACCAGGGGGCAGATGCTCAATGCAGGAGCTGCCCCCAGCCTACAAGCCCCGATCGCTGATGGGGCCTGCCAGCCAACCTCCCGGTACCTCCCCCTGGCCAGCAGGGCCCCTGGGCTGGGACGGGAACCAGGGGTAGGTGGTGGCAGGTGCGGCCCCTTTCCCAGGGGGGCTGGCTCCCTCCTCAGGGCCAGCAGCCAACCTCCCAGGTCTCTCCCACCTGATGCAGGCCCTGATCACCCAGGTGCCCACCCACTACGGTGGCAGTTGGCGATTGCCTGATCGAGGCCTGCTGGCCAACCTCCTGGGTCCCTCCCCACTGCCGGCAGGTCCTGATTGCCCGATCTGGGGCTGAGCCCCAGGCTGGGACAAGGAACTGGGGATGGGTGGCGGCGAGGGAAGGAGGAGGCGGGGAGGCAGGGAACCTGATCGGCTGTGATCGCTGGCCAGACCTAGGGACCCCCACCCATGCACAAATTTCATGCACTGGGCCTATAGTTAGGTCTATAAATATAGTTATCAAGATCAGTTCAAACATACAGGAGTCCTTTCAAACCAAAGAACTACTATAAGAAAAACAAACTTTGACTAGGGAGGCCTATCACTGTATCTTTTACAGAATAATATAAAACTAATCAAAAGACTCAAAAAAAGTTTATCAATAACATTTCAATTAAAAGGAATAATTTTAGTTTAAAATGGATTCATTACATTATCAATGTTTTATTCATTTCTGATAAATCAATTAAAGTGACTTTTTCTTGTTTTATATAAGTATAAAAGTGACTTTTCTTGTTTTATGTAAGTATAAAAATTAATATGAACTGATTGTATTTTTAATTAATTTTGCATAAAGTATCCTAGATTTCATTAGCGAATTAAAACACACAAGATTTCCTAATCTCAAAATTTAGTTACCAGCTATAAACTGATGACAAATGAATTTCATTAGCTATAAGACCTGCCTCCTACCCAAACTTCATATTCATAGTCACCAATGCTTGCCAGACACTGACACTTCATTATCAAACAAAAAACCTCAAACTCAAACATGTTCCACACTGAACTCAATTCTTTCTTGTCTTCTCTAGCGTTTGCCAAAGAGCCCAAGCCAAACACCAGAGTCATACTGGACTCCTTCCTTTCCTCCTTTCAAACCATTCAGTAAGCAAATGAAAGAATAAGGCCTTCTACAAACAGATCCAGACTTTTCTCCGTTTTCACTTCCTGGCACTCTTTGTAGAACAGTCCATTTAATAAAGAGATGCTGTTTCCAGCTGTGTCATTCTTCAAGCTCTGTTGACAATGCCTTCCCTTTTCCCTTCTCTTGCCTAAGGCCACATATGCTTAAGATTTAATAAGATTTTAACTTCAAGAAGCTTGACAGAGTTCCCAAAATCTAAGTGTTTCTGTTTTCTTATCATTCAACTTAAAAGATTATATTAAAATTATCCATTTCCTTATCTTTCTCTCCTAATAGATTGTAGGTGACTTAAGACAGTTCCAGGATATAATCATTACAGTATCTCCAGCATCTCGCATAGTAGATACACAGTAAGTATTTAATGAACATTGATGAATTGCTAACATGTATTGACAAAAGTAGAAATCGTTTTTAAAACAAGTATAAAATTAAAATAGAAATTCTAATCACATAGTATTTATTATCCATTTTTCTGCTAACTACGTTCCTGTAAGATCATATGTACTTATGTTCACCTATACACATATTATTTTTGTAATATTTATTCTAATTGAATTACTATGCATTATCTATACATCATCTGTTTATATACTTACTTTCTTTGGAGGAACCCTGCGCTTTTTTACAGCATGAAGTGGAGAATCATTTTCACTATATTTCTGATCCTAGATAAATAGATAAAGTAAAGGGTAAAAATAATGAAAAGACATAAGGAGAAAGAAAAAGCCTGTATATGGTCACATTATTGTAATTACTGAATTACTCACCTCTGGGGATTCTAAAACATTTCCTTTTGCTTTTTTACTCTTTCTTCGGAAAATCTCATCACCTTCACTTTCATTGCTTGTTAACTGTTCATCTATAAAATTTATTTAAAAATAATGAATCTAGTCAATAAATTTAAGTTTATCCAACCACAAATACCTATTTTATTGATGGGTAAATAAGAATTATTTCTGTCACTCTCAAAAAAAGATAAGTTTTACGAAGTTTGGCAAAAAAAAAATCAACATGAGACCAAAAAATAAATAAAACAGTACTAGTAAGAAAATTAAGAGATGATAACTCTTGCTAATAAACATATTTGACTCAGGTTCATTTTTTAAAAATATAACTGAAAAGAGACCAGAAGAGTGTAAAACGTAATTCTATTAGTCGATGGTTTTAGAATTCATCTCTAAAATCTATGATAGTCTTCCTGCCTTTTTATCTTATTCTTTCTAGTTGAACAAGATAAAGCAAGAAAATGCAAGCTATAAAACAATATATATAAAGACCTTTTATGTATGTATGTAGCATATATATGTGCATATTCATATGTTTTTGTGCACAAGTATGAAATTAAACATTGGTAAGATATCAGCAAAATGTTGTAACTAAAACAACTTATCTGGGGGAATGAAAAGATTGCCAAAAACCAAAAAACAGCCCGAGCCAGTTTGGCTCAGTTGATAGAGCATCGACCTGCGGACTGAAGGGTCACAGGTCCGATTCCAGCCAAGGGCACATGCCCGGGTTGCAGGTTCGATCCCCAGAAGGGGGCATGCAGGAGGCAGCCAATCAATGATTCTCTCTCATTATTGATGTTTCTATCTCTCTATCCCTCTCCCTTCCTCTCTGAAATAAAAAAACAAAACAAAAAAACTCTTATGTATGAAATAGATGCTTCAAATATTCAGGTACTTAAACCAAAGCTTTAAGTAGGTCTTTTCATAAAATTTTGATTGAAGACACTTCTTTGTGTCTTTATGAAACCTGCTGTAAGAGCCTTGTTGTTATTTTAAGATACATTCATAAATTATTTGATATATTTCCCCTTCAAGAGGAAAGTCAGAATTCCTCTCCCCTTAAGTATAGGGCAGACTTAGTCACTTGCTTCTAACAAAAGAATATAATGAAAATGAAGGTGCCTTACTTCAGAATCTAGGTCATAAAAGTGATTGCAACCTCATCCTTGCTCTCTCTATATATCACTCACTCTGGAGGAATGCTACATTATCTATATATATATAAAAGCCTAAGTGGCCGTCCGACCTTTCGACTGGTAGCTATGATGTGCAATGACTACCAGGGGGCAGACACTCCGACCCACAGCTATGATGAACACTGACCACCAGGGGGCAGATGCTCAACACAGGAGCTGGCCAGTGACAGCAATTTTGCGAAGTACCCTCTCACACTCCGGGACCCCTCTGGGGATGTCAGACTACTGGTTTTAGCCCAATCCCTGCAGGCCAGGCCGAGGGACCCCACTTGTTGGAAGGATCCCATTCACTCTGCAGATGCCCTTTAAACCCCGGCGCCGCCCCAGTTGTGGCCAGCTGGGGAGGAACCGTGGGAAGTTGGCACCAGGGCATGTCTGGCCCATCTCGCCCAGTCCCATCCCACTGGCCACTTTCTAATTAATTTCCTTTCAATGTGCATGAATCAGTGCACCAGGCCTCTAGTAAGAAAATAAGAAGAAACCCTACGGCCCTGACCGGTGTGACTCAGTTGGTTGAGCGTCATCCCGTGCACCAAAAGGTTGATGGTTCAATTCCCAGTCAGGGTTCATACCCAGGTTTCGGGTTTGATCCCTGGTGGGGGTGCATGTGGGAGGCAGCCATTCGATGTTTCTCTCTCACATTGATGTTTCTCTCTATCTCCCTCCCTCTCTCTCTAAAAACACAGTTTAAAAAAATTCTATGGAGTCCTAGCGATTTGACTCAGTGGATAGAGCATCGGCCTGCACACTGAAGAGTACTGGGTTCGGTTCTGGTCAAGGCCACATGCCTGGGTTGCGGGCTCAATCTCCAGTAGGGGGCATGCAGGACGCAGCCAATCAATGATTCTCTCTCATCACTGATGTTTCCATCTCTCTCTCCCTCTCCTTTCCTCTCTGAAATCAATAAAAATATATGTTAAGAGAAAATCCTATGGAGAGGCCCATGTGGTAAGAAACTGAGGCCTCCCACCAAGAGCAATGTGCTCCTCCAAGCTTATCCAAGCCTTCAGATAACTCCATCCCTGACCAACGTCTTGACTGCAACTCCATGAAATATCCTGAGCCAAAACCACTCACTAAGCCACACATTAATTTCTGGTCTACAGAAATATGTTTGTTGTTTTAAGCCATTAAATTGGGAGTTGGGTGGGATAATTTGTTATGCGCAATAGAGAAATAATACAGGTTGCAGTACCTGGGAACAGTGGATTGCCATACGAAATAACTAAACGATGTAAAGAACTTTAGAACTAGATTAGGGGCAGAAGCTTGAAAGAACTTTTGAGAAGAGTTTTGGTGAAAGCTTAAAGAGACTCAAAGGAATTGTTTATAGCAACAATTTCTATGAAGATCAATGGCTACGTGTGAGAGGTTAAAGTAAGGAAAATCTTATTGGAAATTGGAGGAAAGAGAATCCTTTATGTAATGCCAGAAAGTTTAGCAACCTTCCAGTAACAGAGAAAGTAGAAAATGTGCCTAATGAATGAGGTGATCTAGCTAAGGAAATTTCTAGATAAAATGTTTAAGGTGTCATCTGTGCTTCTTGCCGTTAAAGTAAATTACAAGAGGAGAGAGAAGCTAAAGAAAGGACTATTAAATGTGAAACAAACTTGCTGGCTTTTGAAAATTCCCAACTTCTTGAGCTGGCAAACCATGTTACTAGTAAACTAAGAAATCTTCCAGGCAAAGATATAATTCAGAGGATTGCCAGGAAAACACTGTTCAGATACAGCTGAGGATATAACTGTATACAGTAGATCCTCGGGTTACGTCGGAGATCCGTTCCTATGGCGCGGAAATAGAAAGAGGGCTTTGGATTCCCAAATTTTTACTGAAAGAAAGTATGCAGAGAAAACTCCACGGGTGCTGTCTGTGAAAAAGGATGCTACCAAGCATCCAGAGAACAAAGAACCATGGAGAATTATTACCAGGCTTTGAATCTTAATCAAAGAACTTCTAATCCCACTTCTGCTGGATTTTAGAGTTGCTATGGAATAGAGATCCCTGTGTGCCTCTATCTCCCCTCCCCACGTTGAACAACCCCTCTTGAAAGCAGAGTACCCATGCCCAGTCAAGACTTCAAATAGCTGCAACCACAGGTGAAATCTGGAGTATAACCTCATGAGAAATCCTACGCTAAACCACCCAATTAAAAAACTCGTGAATTCCTAAACTATAGAAACTGTGAGATGAATGTTTATTTTAATCCACTAAATTTCTGGGCATAATCTGTTACACAGTAATAAAAAACTAACACAGCTGGTGTGGCTCAGTGGTTGAACGTTGATCCAGGAACCAAAAGGTCACTGGTTCGATTCCTGGTCAGTGCACATGCCCGGGTTGAGGGCTCAATCCCTAGTGGGGGCTGTGCAGGAAGCAGCTGATCTTGATTGATGATGTTTCTCTCTCATCAATGTTTCTAGCTCTCTATCCCTCTCCCTTCTTCTCTCTCTAAAAATTAATAAAAACATTAAAAAACATTTTTAAAATATATTTTATTGATTTTTTACAGAGAGGAAGGGAGAGGGATAGAGAGTTAGAAACATCGATGGGAGAGAAACATTGATCAGCTGCCTCCTGCACAGCTCCCACTGGGGATGTGCCCGCAACCAAGGTACATGCCCTTGACGGGAATCGAACCTGGGACGTTTCAGTCCGCAGGCCGACGCTATCCACTGAGCCAAACGGGTCAGGGCTAAAAAATAAATTTTTTAAAAAAGAAAGAAAACTAACATAAATTTACATAGTAAATTTCTCTTCATACTCTATGACAATAAAAATTCTACCCAGAGAGATAAACTTGAATAAATCCTTTTTACAAATGAGCACTCTATAATCCAACTTTTTCTTTTTTCATTATCTTCTAAGGCAGCTAGAATTAAATGCAGGACTCAGTTATAATAACCAAGTAATTCCAGAAGGCTTTCCTTTTAACTATAGCATCTATCACTGTATTTTCTTGTTTTTCTGTATCTGTGTAGAATTAGCTCACAGAAATGCAGATTCCCCAAGAGCTTCTGTGCTCTTATCTCAATCCTCCAATTAGTATTACTTCTCAACTATTTTGCTATATAAACCCTTTTCTTTACACTATCCCCTCAAAATTTTACACTTGCCTTCTTGTACTTTCCCCCACTATTTTATAACATCTAAATTCTCATTTTATTACTTTCAACATATCCATATTCCCAAGGAGCCAAAATGAAAATTTACATGTAAAAATCTAATCTAATCCGCTTCAACATTTTGACATTTTCTATATCTCCTAAACATCCACTATCTTAATATTCCTTTAGTAGTTCTTTACACATTTTACTGGTATCTTTTCAAAAGTGTATGTCACACAATTGTTTGTTTTACAGTCAAAGGCTAGGGCCAAATCTTACACTTCTATATTTCACAGTGTAATACCTCTCCAATGGCATGCATGCCCTAAATACATATGTAGATAAAATAATCACTAAGCATCAACTGTAAAAATATAGAATACATCAATTATCTAATTCAACACCCCATAAACTGAGCAATTTCATTTTGAAAAATTACAGAAGTTTATCTAGAGTAATTATTCTAGAAAGATGAAATCTTACCTCCAGCAGAATGACAGGATGGATGTAGATTGATTTGTTCCCCGTTTTTAGCCTTTTCTATAAAAAGTCCTGAATCATCAAAAGTTGAGTTCAATGTTTCTTTGAAACTTCGTGAATTTACTTTACTAGAATCTAGTGTCCTAGGCATTTCCTTTCTCCTTTTAGAGTTCAATGTGCTTGATTTAGAAAGGGGTGTACTCATAACTTTTTCCCCAACTGGCAAAGAAAACTGAGAATAACCAGGCAACATAAATTGTTTATTGTTTGCTATACTCAATGGAAAACGTGAAGAAGTTGGACTCTGCTTATCTTCACTTGATGAGATAGTAATGGTTCTACTCCTAGAACTATCAACATGATCTCTTGTTATTACTGCTTGATTTGAAACATAACTTGCATCACTTATCTCCTTGATATCTAAACATCTTCCAGGTAGATCATCTAAAGTTTTATTCTTATTTGTATTTGATGCATGTTCTAATATTTCATCATCAGAATCTGAAATACAAAATCCTAAATCAAAGGTAACAGAAAATAAATCCTTAGAGCAGTCAAGAACATATTCATCACTCTTCAGTTTTTCCTCATGTACACCTGTCAAATCTTCATGAGATTTAGTATTAGTATCATAGATAATTTGATCTTGGGGTTCAGAATTATTTTCTAACAAAAGTTCATCAGAAATTAAGAACTGAGAAACCAGTGCCATTTTGTTTATACAAGTTTTGTCTGACACATGTAAAGATTTGCATTCATTATTTGAGGGAGAAAGGCTCATATCATTAAATTCTGTATTATCTTCTTCAAATAGTGGTAAACTCTCATCCTGATCTGTGAACAATACTTGAAGCCCATTGTTATCAACACCACAATTGTTTTCTTCATCTAAGTATTGTGGAGGGCCTGTGTTTATTTGAGTATGATTGTTGGTTACTAAAGTTTCATTTTCAACATCTTTACGTACTTTATCATCATAGTCACAGAAGCTGGGCTCATCAACAATCTTATTAGTTGTACTATAAAGGCAACTTTTTTCAGAAGGATGATTAATAAATTTAAGTGAATTCAATTCTAAATTCTGTTGAGAACTGACAGTTGCATGTGATACCAAACAGGTAGATTTATTGTTTTGTAAATACTCTGTGCAGGGTGGGTAAAGCAAATTTTCAATTGCAGAACCCTTAGTAATTTCATGTTCCAAAACTGAGAGTTCACTGAGAGGTGGAGGAGAATGAGATAAAAATCTCTCTACATTAACTAGTACCTCTTTTGTAAGTGAATAACAATTATAAAATTGGTCATCTGTTCCAGCTATAACAAGCTCTTCCTCAAATGGAAGAAAAAAGCTATATAAAACAGATTTCTCATCACTAAAACTGTTATAACCAGAATCTAAAAAACTTCCAGTAAATGAATTAGTAGATTTATTTGTAATCTGACATTCTGTTAATAATCTACATGGCTGATTAACAACATTTTCATCAACAGCACATGTGGCAGCAACTTCATCTATATCTAATGCTCTTTTATCATTAAGGTCTACCTGAAAAATATTTTCAACAGTAGAATTGCCATCAGTATCTAAAGAATCCATAACAACATCATTATTTTCTTTTTTAGGCTGATCTTTTTTCCGTTTTTTAGAAGCTTTTTTCTTAAGAGAGACAATTTTAGTAGGTTTGATATGAGTCTGTTTAAAAATTTCAGCACATTCTTCATCAGATTCTGTCATTGAGAATAAATTGCCTTCATTTATATTCCTTATAAATGAATATTTCTTGTTACTAGTAAAGGTGCCATTGGCAAGAAGATTAGATTTGTTCCTGGGAGCACTAAATGTTGAGCTAACATCTTCCATTTGTAAATAAGATTTAATTTCCAATTCATAGCTGCATTCTCCCTATAAAGAAATGAAAAGGTCACAAGAAAACAAAACAAGCCAATTCTAAGAGATGAGTTTTACTCTATGTTAAAATATTTTCCAAACAATATTATTCAAATGATTTTCTTATACCTTAAAAAATTATTCTGATAAATAAAATTATAAATGAAACGACTGTGACATTAACATAAATTTCTTTAATCCGTTAACATTTTTGTTTCCCCAGTACTTAATACATGGAAGACCCATGATAACTATTTGTAGAAAGAACAAATCTAGTGAATGCATAAAATAAGATTATAAACACTAAGTTTTTTCACTTCTAACATTTAATTGAACGATTATTCTAATTTCCTAAAAATACATACTTAAGAAATTAATATATATAAATGTAAAGCATACATCTATATGTTAAATTACTCTCCTTTTGAAAGTAAACTAAGAACAGCTTTAGAATATCTGAAATGATACTTGTATGTGTACTACAGGCTAGAATAGACTATTTTATTTCCAGTTTTATGTTTTTAATTTATCTTTATTATTGAAAGTATTACAGATGTCCCCCCTTTTTATCCCCATTCACCCTCTCCACCCCGCTCCCATGCCCCTCCCCAGGCCTTCACCACACTACTGTCTGTCTTCATGGGCTATGCTTATATGCATATAGGATTTTTGGTTAATCTCTTCCCACGCAACCCCCATCCCTGCCTTTTCTCTGAGAATCCTCAGTCTGTTCCATGCTTCTATGTCTCTGGACCTATTTTGCTCATCGGTTTATTTTGTTCATCAGTTTATTTCGCTCATTAGATTCCACATATGAGTATTTTTAAGAAGTTTCCCAACCAAGAACTCTTATAGTGAATTTCTAAGTCACTATAATTTCTTAAATATCTTTAAGTTTAAAATGACAGTCCCAACCACTCCTGGTTCATCCTTCCCTCTTCCCCATGAAGGCTACTTTAATCATGATTCCTCTACTACTCAGGGACTTAGGCAATTAACTCTTCACTTTTTGAATAAATACAATAAATATTAATCTGAGGATGTCTGTTTCCCTGGTAGTATATATGCTCCCCACTGACATAATATCTTTTTAAATGTTTTTATTAATTTTAGAGAGCAAGAGGGAGGAGAGAGAAAGAAAAAGAGAAATATCAATCAGCTGTCTCCTGCATGCCCCCTACTGGGGATTAAGCACAACACCTGGGCATATGCCCTGACTGGGAATCCAACCCATGACCCTTTGGTACAGGGGATGACACTCAACCCACTGAGAAACACTAGCCAGGGCTGACAAAATATTTTATCTGGCTTCTTCCCTGATGTAGCCGCAAGGCCAAGAACAGAACATGGTATATAGAGGACACTAAATAAATATGTGTTAATTTGATGACACAGGTTTTGCTGGTATTCACAACTAATTTATATATTTACATATACTATTCATGAATGATAACTAATAATAAAAAGAGCAGCTACAAGCTACTGAGTACTTACTATGTGCCATTACAGTTCTAAATGGTTTATGCATATCAAGTCTTTTAATCCTACAACAACCATGTAAAGAAGGTATTAATATTATCCCCATTTTATAGATGAAACTGAGGCATAAAGTGGT
Organism: Myotis davidii; assembly: GCF_000327345.1. Classification (NCBI taxonomy): domain Eukaryota; kingdom Metazoa; phylum Chordata; class Mammalia; order Chiroptera; family Vespertilionidae; genus Myotis; species Myotis davidii. The sequence goes on along the minus strand of NW_006374611.1, from coordinate 518,294 downwards.
TAAGTGTCTTACAAATGCACAATTAGTATGAGGTAGTGTTTGGATTCTAACCCAGGTATTTTGGATTTCACTCTTGAATAGGTTCATCATTCTGACCCTCTCAAAGAATAATAATCAAGAAACTACTCAAGGAATCAACAATTCTCTAAACTACCACCAGGATATAAGAGGTATACCAAATAACCTATGTCACAGACAACATCTCAATATATCTCATCTAACAAAAATCATAAATTACAAAGTTTATATAAATCATTACATATATTAAAATTTACTCTGGTCATTAGAGGCCTACCAAATGCAATGAGTTTGACTGGTCAAAGACAAAATGTGAGTGCCATGGATAAAATCCAAAATGAATGATTCCCAGGCTTGTATTTAGGTTTTTCAGACTATTTGTTTCTCAATGGGAAAATGCTTATGAATAAATACAAGGGTTTATACAACTTTACTTCCACTGCCAAAGGAACTGCTCTAATTTTCACTGACTTTTAAAACCACACATGAGACAACATGGTCTAATAAAGCTGAATTAGATCCAAAAGTAAAAAACTAGATCCCTTTTCCCAACCCAGGGTCATATAAACAACTAGAGGCCTAACGCACGAAATTCATGCAAGGGGCTTGGCCGCAGCCACTGCCGCCGCCACCGCTTCATCCAGAAGGACGTCCGGTCTAATTAGCAAATTATGCTTATTATAGATATTACATTCTGCTTGTTTCTTGGTTCTTCAATGTAAGACCAAAATAAAGGATAGCTCCCTCTTCCTGACAAGGAATTTCAACTAATTTTAATTAAGTTGAAATTAATATATTACAATGTTGGTTAAAGTTAATTTACTTGAGAAGAACAGCATTACAGATTACATTTAATTGAAAACAGCAACTGCTGCCCTAGCCAGTTTGACTCAGTGGATAAAGCGTCAGCCTGCAGACTGAAGAGTCCAGGGTTTGATTCTGGTCAAGGGCACTTGCCTGGGTTGCGGGCTCAGTCCCCAGTAGTGGACATGCAGGAGGCAGCTAACCAATGATTCTCTCTCATCATTGATGTTTCAATCTCTCCCTTTCCCTTCCTCTCTGAAATCAATAAAGATATTTTTTAAAAAAACAACCCACAGCAACTGCTAAAGAGATTTTTGATAATTAAATTTCATTAATGTCTTAAAACATTATAGCAATGGCAGAAAAATCAAAGTGATGCAAATGGGAAGATTAGGATTAATTTACTCATATGTGCATACCTTGGATTAGATGTGGCCATCCACGTGCCAATTCTAAATGACCATTACAACTAATAAAGTTAGAAGCCTAAAGCAGAGTGGCTGAAAGGATCCTGTTCCTATTAAAAATCTCCTGTGCTAGCATTTGTTATTGATAGGGGTGGGGTGAGGGGGAATGGTGAGGCACTAGTAATGCTCATAGATATTATTAATCATGTCCTGTCTTGATCAAAGAAAGTGGACCCTGACCTGGTTGCTGTGTTTGGAAACTGATCCCCCTCTGGGAGTTTGTCCCAGGAATGCTGTCCATTCTCCAATTCCAAGAATAGGATAACCTGTTTGCCATGGTTAAAAGATTAACTACCTTGTCATTGGACTTCAAGATTCTGGGAGTGGACACACTGACCACATACTCTGCAGCCCTCATCCTGCTACACCCTCCCTGCTGCACACAGCTTTTCCTCCCTATCCCTATGTAACGAGCCAACTGGTGGGAGATGTTAGAGAAGTTTTTTAAGATGCCATACCTGCTACTCTCTGCTACTGACAACTAGAATAAATAAATGCTCATAAAAGATTCAACCTTGTTATCTGTTTACTGGCTTAGTGGTGACAGGCGGTAATGGACCCTTTGTGTCCAGTATCATTACCGGACTAAAGGGGTTTGTTTGCCTGGGAGCACCAAAGCCCAATAAGGCACTAACAGGGATTTGCAGCAAAGACATAAGGGTTTATTTTTACGGGGCCCCAGCTCTGAGATAGGTGAGCTCCGCAATGTTTCCAGGCAATGGGTTATATAGGGAAACATCATTAATCATGATGATGGAGGGAGCTAGCCCTGGTCTCTCGGGTAGGAGTCACTGATCACTGCACCTGGTCCTGATGTCAGCCACGGTATCACTTCAGCTGGTTTTGCTAGTTTTCTGGGCTGGAGCTGAAATATAACTGAGGCCTATGTTATCTCTACTTTGACTAAGATTCTGTCTCTGTAGTCCTCAGTCCCGAAGCTTTATTCCTAAGAATATTTGATGCCAAGTCCTAAGGCCTCAGTAATTAAGGGAGCAGACATGCAAGGGAGAAGGAGGCAGGTGAGTCAGCGTGCTGGGTGGGGCTAGTTTGAATCAAAAGTAAAAAAAAAAAAAGGAGAACATTTCATATTAAAGGACTGAAGTTTCTGCGGGTTATGCAAGAAATTGACTGTCCAGGTCAAGATGAATATGTGAATGGCTGGGGAATGCTGCAGAGCTTTTTAAAATGGTAGCAAGTGAGCTTCAACTACAAATGATCTGAACAAAGAAAAATATTTATAAAACATAGAAGCATGGAACAGACCATCAAACCTCAGAGAGAAGGCAGGGGAGGGTGGATGGGAAGAGATCAACCAAAGAACTTGTATGCATATATGCATAACCCATGGACACAGACAATAGGGTGGTGATGACCTGGGGTGGGGGGGTAGGCTAGAAGAGGTCAATGGGGAGAAAAGAGGGCAAATGTAATACTTTCAACAATAAAGATTTTTTTTAAAGTTTACTCTGGTCTATCAATATTTACAGATATTCCTCTAATTAATTCTACTTCTTCTATGACAGAAAACTGGTTCATTATTGAGATCACAAAAGAGCTATACAGAAAAAAAATAGTCCACCTATCATTTATAATAAATACTAATTTCTAATTTTTTGAAATTGATTTGAGAGAGGGAGAGGGAAAGGAAGAGAAAGAGAGAGGGATGGAAGGGGAATGGGGGAGGGGGGGAGAGAGAGAGAGAGAGAGACATCAATCATTTTGCCTGCTGAGCAGGGTCTAAACCCGCAACCTGGGCATATGCCCTAACCAGGAATTGAACCACCGACCTTCCAGTGCATGGGATGATGCTCAACCAACTGAGCCGCACTGGCCAAGGCAATACTTGTTTCTTATAATAATGGCTTCAAATTAAGGAGAATAAAGATTAAGTATTCTAGTTTCACATCAAACCAGCAAGAGAAAATTACAATAAAAACCTACCTCGCCAGATGGCGTGGCTCAGTGGTTAAGCATCAACATATGAACCAGGAGGTCAGGGCACATGCCCAGGTGGACCCCCAGTAGGCAGCCAATCAATAATTCTCTATCATTATTTTTTAAATATATTTTATTGATATTTTACAGAGAGGAACGGAGAGGGATAGAGAGTTAGAAACATCGATCAGCTGCCTCCTGCACACTCCCCACTGGGGATGTGCCCGCAACCAAGGTACATGCCCTTGACCGGAATCGAATTTGGGACCTTTGAGTCTGCAGGCCGATGCTCTGTCCACTGAGCCAAACCGGTTAGGGCTCTCTATCATTATTGATGTTTCTATCTCTTTTCCTCCCTTCCTCTCTGAAATCAATAAAATAGATATTTTTTAATTATGAAAAAACCTACCTCTTCATGTCTCATTCCTTCTATCATTTGCATAATGCTTATAAAATGATGGCATCGATCTGAATGGTCAACTTGATATGTAGGAAAAGGATGATCTTGCCACAGTCTCCATTCTGACAGAGAGAGTTGACGAATTCCAATGGTTGGTTCTTGAGTCTTGATTAATGATTTTTAAAATAGTAAAAGGGATAAAAACACTCATAAACTGATGTTTAGAAAAACATTTAATACACAAATAATCAGCCTAACATAAATAATATGAACTCATTTTGATACTTTCAACTAAAATCTCAGAAGAAAAAAAGAAAATAATTTTATAAAGTACAAAGCTGCCCTTTAAATACATTTTTAAAATAAATATTACACGAGTTACTAGTTGACCATATTCCTGTTTATGTAGTTCCATGTTGAATAATATTTAAGAAAAATGTGTGGTTTCAAAACTGCTATTTATATCCAATAATCTAATAAGGAGGCATTCATAATCTCTCAGCGATACTAATCCTAGTTCTTCATGCCTGCTACCATTCCTCACTTTTCCAGTTAGTGAATAAAAAATACAAATCCTGGTGCTCGCTTCGGCAGCACATCTACTAAAACTGGAACGATGCAGAGGAGATTAGCATGGCCCCTGCGCAAGGATGACACGCAAATTCATGAAGCATTTCATATTTTTAAACAATTAAGAATTTTTAAAAAATTCTGAATAGCCATATTTTTCAAGCACTATATATCTTCTAAAAGGAATCTTTCCTGAGGTTGTTTTTCCAGCTTTTTGGGTACAAAAGTAACCTTTGACAAATTCCCTTGGCTTTCATTAAGTTTACTAATAATTTGTTCTTAAAACAAAATAAATCATAAAATCCAAATAAAAGTTTCAAAGCTGAAAATAAACACCAGTTTGTATATAGATGCTCATGATAGTATAATTTTATGTTAGTAACAGATTGAAAAGAATTCTAGCCCTGGCTGGGTAGCTCAGTTGATTTAGAGCATCATCTCAATACCCCAATGTTGCAGGTTTGACCCCTAGTCAGGGCACATACAAGAATCAACCAATAAATGCATAAATAAGTGGAATGAGTTGATGTTTCTCTCTCTCTCTCTCTCTCTCTCTCTCTCTCTCTCTCTCTCATACATTTTTAAAAAAAGGATTCTAAAACACAATAGTGAAGCAGTCAAAATATGGTATACTGCAGGGTAACATAACAATCATGTAAATTTTGCCTATACAGAAATGTCCATATGGCATAAAGTAATAAAGAAAAGGCAGAATAGCCCATCCAGTGTAGCTCAATGGTTGAGTGTCAACCTATGAACCAGGAGGTCACAGTTTGATTCCTGGTCGGTGTACATGCCTGGGTGGCAGGCTCAGTTCCCAGTATGCAGGAGGCAGCCAATCAACAATTCCCTCTTATCATTGATGTTTCTCTCTCTCTAGCTCCCTTCCTCCCTGAAATCAATAAAAAAATGTATTTTTTAAAAAGGCAGAACTTATATAAATATATTATGGTCATGTAAATATATATACACAATAAAGAATATAAGAAAATGAGAAGTTTTACAAACTTAGAGTTTAATAATCTCTTAAAAACTATTTAAATTCTTAAATTTTTAAGGTGCTATTCTGATCATGAACATTCTCCTTGCTCCTAAAGCTACTGCATAATCACTATAAAAGACATCGGAAAACACGTTTCACTTACTGATCTGTTATCCTCATTTTGAAAACACAGAAACTGAACTTGAGGCAATGTTATTTCCTTAATTTCATCACTGTCTCTCAATCTATAAAGTCTGTTCCACAATTTGAATTCTTCTTCTGATAAGAACCAATCCTTCTTTGAATTATTTTGTCTCAATCCTATAAAGTTAAAAAGTAATTGAAAAGAGGTTAAAAACATCTGCCAGACAAACACAAGATATACATAACTCTCTGTCTACTCATCTCTGCTAAAACCACTGACTCTATTCATTAAAAATAGTATTCTTCCTATAACCACTCTAGTTATCACTTCCTACTTGTATATATCTCCTACACTTCTCTCACTTCTTTGAAAGAATTAGTGAACCCTTCTGTCTAGGAGTCCAGGAGCTAAACTTTGCTAATGACTTAATTAACAGAACAGAGCCAGATAGCTAGGATGATTCCTGTCTTCTTTTGGACTTTCTCTATTTTGTTGTCTAAGACCTGACATGAAACAGATAACATACAAATAGAAACTAGTGTCATGATTCCATCATAAAGTTATTAGAAAGGTAATCTGAAGCTTGGGATAGGGGGGGCTCCAAAACAATAAAGGGTTTTTAGATGGCCTTAAATTAGGATTGTGGGATGGAGTAAAAGGTGGTGGAAAAGATCTACTGCTTTAAGAAAATAATGTTATGATATTATTTAAAAAACACACAACAGAGTAAATTAGCCCTTTTGACTTCCATAATCTCTCTATAGGAAAATTAATTGCCAAGCTGGAAAGGATAAACAGTATAAAGCAGAAACTCTGGCCAAATACAGATGAGGGCAGAAATAAAATTTAGAAAGACTAAATTTTAGTCTTTTAGTCTTTCCTGTTTCCTAATTCCTACTGAATTAGGAAACAGGAAACTTCTGTCTTAGCTATTCCCAAATAGTATAACAAGCTTTTATAAAATAAGGGGTTTGACATAAGTGCTCTCTCAGGTCCCTTTTAGATCTAACAATCTGAACCTCTAAGACTTCTGAAATAGGAAGGTATTCAAATTTCCTAGTCACTTTAAATAAATTCCTCTAAGACCACATGAATTATATACTAATATATAGGACAATACATTTATACATACAATCTGGGCAAGATGAATCACTAACACTTGAAAACTCTGGAAAAATGGGGGGAAAGTACAGAAAAATGAACATAAGCTAGTATCTCAATTTTTTAAAAATGACAGGTATTAGAATTTTACTAATATATATGACTAGAGGCCTGGTGCACGGATACGTGCACCAGTGAGGTTCCTCGGCCTGGTCTTTGCCCTCTCGCAATCCGGGACCCCTCGGGTGATGTCAGACTGCTGGTTTGGGCCTGATCCCTGCTGCGCCTGCCGCTGCTGCTTGGTAGCTGCTGCAGAGGCGGGAGAGGCTTGCACCTCCGCAGCTGCGCTTGCCAGCTGTGAGCCCAGCATCTGGCGCCCACCGGTCAGCTGAGTGGCGCTCCCACTATAGGAGTGCACTGACCACCAGAGGGCAGCTCCTGTGTTGAGTGTCTGTCCCCTGGTGGTCAGTGCACATCATAGCGACTGACTGACTGGTTGTTTGGTTGTTTAGGCTTTTATATATATAGACTGCCTAACCACTAAGCTGTACACCCAAAACCAAAGCATAATGAAAAAAATTTTAAATAAGTAAAAATAACCCAGTTTATACTAAAAAAAAAAAAGTTGGTTAGAATGTCATCCCAATATGCCAAGGTTGTAGGTGTGATCCCTGGTCAGGGCACATAAAAGAATCAACCAATGAATACACAAATAAGTGGAACAATAATCTATGTTTCTCTCCCTTCCTCTCTCTAATCAATAAAAATAAAATTTAAAAATATTACAAAAAAATTTTACTAACAAAATTTTTATCCATTCCAAGTAGCATTTTAGAAATAATTATTAAACATATGCTTAATTAACATTTATAAAAATACAAGAATAAGTTATGCCAACCTAATCAAGTTTTGATGCTATTATTAGTTTAATAAGCTCAAAAGAATTCAAAATACATACCATCTTTTCATTTGAATAAAAAATTTGGCAAAGTCTTGTAAAATGACAAAAATATTCCTACTAAGTGGATTTGTATTAGGTTTAATAGGCATATCCAAAAAGCATTGATTAAAGGAAAGAACATTAAAAAATTTAAGTGAATCCAAAGCAGGTGATTAGGAAGGAAAGGACCTGGAAAACTCATGGTTTGAAACCTTGAGAGGTACTATCTTCAAATACATAAACAATTGCTACATCGGTAAACCAAGGATCCTAACTATTCTTTGTATCTAGAAGACAAAACTAAATCAATGTGAACAAGATGCAAAGACAGATTTTTCAACATAAGGAACTTTCTTCTATATAGGGCTGTTCAACAATGGAATGAACCATCATTATAACAAACAAACAAAAAAACTGCCCTAGCCGGTTTGGTTCAGTTGGTAGACCAAGGACTAAAAGGCTGAGGGTTCGATTGCCAATCAAGGGCATGTAACTTGGTTACAGGCTCCATCCCTGGCCCTGGTCGGGGTGTGTGGTAAGTGCAGGAGGCAGCCAATCGATGTGTCTCTCACATCAATGTTTCTCTCTCTCCCCCACTTCACCTCACTTCCACTCTCTAAAAAAATAATAAATCAATGGAAAAAATGCCCTCGGGTAAGGATTGAAATACCATTTCCTTTGACACAGATATTCAAGGTGAGGCTGAATAGTCATTAACAGGAAGCACTCCTACTTTGACATGTATTGGAACAGATGACTGACCCCCAAGGTTCCTTCCAAATTTTAAAATTACATGTTTTTATGATTCCTTAAAAGCCTCTTTAAAGACTAAAATTCAAAAGAACCATGTTAGTTTCTCATTTTTTCATAGTGCTAATACTTCAAGGTATTTTCTTGATATCACCAAAATCTCTGCAGTTTTTAGGCTAGCCACACTTTCATTACTAACTATGCTCCCTGAGACCAACCAAAGCATGTTTCTCACTGACTCAGTATCACCAATAACTTGGTCTAACTTCACCACAATTTTAAAAAGAAAAAAAAAATACTTTCTCCTTCACAGAAAGGGAAAAAACCACTCTCTCCCCTTTTTAGAGCAATTCCAGAGACACCCAATGTTTGCAAATCATTTCTTCAACCCTTTGGTGTACATGCGAATCTTTGTAAAGGTCAAGGGCATGTACCTGGGTTGCGGGCACATACCCAGTAGGAGATGTGCAGGAGGCAGCTGATCGATGTTTCTCTCTCATCGATGTTTCTGACTCTCTATCCCTCTCCCTTCTTTTCTGTAAAAAATCAATAAAATATATTAAAAAAGAAAGAAAGAAAGAAAGCCATTGTCCCTGTCTCCCAGTTAGCAAGGGAGTTTAGCTTAAGTTAGCTTAGGCACCTTTCTCTGAGTTGTCACCATCTGCTTGTCATAGAGATACGTTGTATTATTTCTTTGTATAAAGCCAACTAGCAACACAAATGGCTACCTTGATTACCAGATGAATTTGGGATGAAGTATGAAAGAATGTATAGCAAATAGTGCTCTCCTCTTTTTTAAAAGATATGTTTTTGGGAAGGAAGGAAGAGGGATAGAGAGATAAAAACATCTCCTGCATGCCCCCTACTGGGGATTGAGCCCACAACTGGGGCATGTGCCCTGACAGAATCCACTTGGTGACTTCTTGGTTGATGGGTCCATGCTCAACCATTGAGCCAGACTGGCCAAGCAGTGCTCTCCTCTTATATGAGGACATGTTACTGTCTTGAGAATATGTATGTAAAGGATTTTAAGTCTCAGGGAATGAATAGCATAGAATTTCTTTCTGTCTTTCTATTAATTTTGATGTTTGGCCTACAATGCATATTGTAGCTAGTTTAATGCTCATTCAAAATAAAACTGTTTTCCTTCTTTTCTACGCTCTGTAAAGAGGATTATCTGGGTCTGTAGGATATTTTAATTTTCCCAATACTGTTATACCACACATCCTTTCCAAAGAGAACACCCTTAACATCCTAGAATGTATGTTGAATTTCTCAAATAAAAAATATATGAATATATAATCTGCTAACTAACAATAGGAAAACTATGTATATTTAAAATGCAGAATTTTTTATTTACCATTCCTATAGGAAAAAATAGATGACTTTCGCTGCAAGTTCCGAGAAGGCTTCTCTTACCACACATCCTTTCCAAAGAGAACACCCTTAACATCCTAGAATGTATGTTGAATTTCTCAAATAAAAAATATATGAATATATAATCTGCTAACTAACAATAGGAAAACTATGTATATTTAAAATGCAGAATTTTTTATTTACCATTCCTATAGGAAAAAATAGATGACTTTCGCTGCAAGTTCCGAGAAGGCTTCTCTGGTTCATAGACACCATGTGTGATGAACATTTTATGTAATTCTGGATTGATTCCATCAGGAACCATTCGTGGACTTGCTTGATAAAAATGAAGGACCTGCCGGTTACCTGAAATAGCTTTATAAATACTTCTTTTGTTGGATTGACTTTGATTATAAGTCTGAAAAAAAACAACAACATCAAATTACATTATTCTACAATAAGCAGCCATAAGAAGCAATTACTATATTATTTGGGTTTATTCTAAGCAATAAAACTCTGATCTACTTAAATACTTAGAGAATAGAATATCTGTTGTCTTGAATTTGAAACCTGTTCAATTAACTCTTGATGAAAATCATATCAAAACTATATTATAAATCCTACCTTAGTACTATATTGCACAAAGGAAATTTCTTTTATTTAGTATCTTGCTGCTTTTGAATAAGGCTCATATTTATACGTAAGTGTAAAGTGCTTTTAAAAAAATGTTGTTGTTTTTTATCCTCACCGAGGATATTTTTCTTCCATTTATTTCCAGAGAAAGTGGAAGGGAAGGGGTGGGGGGGGCGGAGAAAGAGAAACATCGACATTGAGAAACATTGATTGGTTGCCTCACACATGTGCCCCTACTAGGGCTAGGGAACCTGCAACCAGGTCCCTTGACTTGACCAGGAATCCAACCAGCAACCCATCAGTCCATAGGCCAACATTCTAACCACTGAGCAAACTGGCCAGGGCCATTTTTAAAAATATGATTCCTTTATTTCAGCTTCTTCATCTCTCTGCACTTCAGTTTTCTTTACTTGTATACAAGAAAACCATTATTCCCCTTAAATAAGATAATGCATCTGAAGCTCTCAGAATACTGCACAGAGTGGGTGCTCATTAAATATGGACCATTATGACTATTTTACACATTAAAAAACCTTTCTATTCAGGTATTAGTTAAATGATTTGCCTGAGGTAATACAATTAGCTAAAATCCAATTCCACTCATTGATAATACAAATTCATTCTACTCATTGTATAAGCTGCAAGACATATCATTTATTGGGATCATTTCATAGATCAACAAAATGCTATACAAGAATATGCCTTAGACACATGAAAAATTTTGGGAGAAAACTCATTATACAAGATGCTTTTTTAAAAAAAAAAATGTCTTTTTTTAATTGATTTCAGAGAGGAAGGGAGAGGGAGAGAGAGATAGAAACATCAATGATGAGAGCAAACAATTAATCGGCTGTCTCCTGCACGCCCTCCACTGGAGATGGAGCCCACAACCTGGGCATATTCCCTTGACCGGAATCAAACCCAGGACCCTACAGTCCTCAGGCTGACACTCTATCCACTGAGCCAAACCAGCTAGAGCAGGGGTGGGCAAACTTTTTGACTCGAGGGCCACAATGGGTTCTTAAACTGGACCAGAGGGCCGGAACAAAAGCATGGATGGAGTGTCTGTGTGAACTAATATAAATTCAAAGTAAACATCATTACATAAAAGGGTACGGTCTTTTTTTTTTTAGTTTTATTCATTTCAAACGGGCTGGATCTGGCCCGTGGGCCGTAGTTTGCCCACGGCTGAGCTAGAGCCAGGATGCTTTTTTTTGTAAATCACAAATAGGATTTTTATTTGTTACCATTAAATGTCTGAATTTTAAACAAATTCTTGGACTGGGGCTCATATCCACAGTAGCTTTTTCAGAACTGCTACCTTCACCAGGAAACTCCATGGGTTTTCCCAACTTAAACTTGGGCTTCTCCAGCATTTTGACTTTATTAGCAAAGACATCATGGAGCAGATACATAGATTGGCAGCCTTTTCTGTTTTTTCCAATGCTATCTGGAATCAGTTTATTGACCACTTCTCTCAAGTCATTTGTCTGCACCTCTCAGGTCATGATTTCCATCTTCTTCTTCCAGATTTGATAGACCTATTGATGCTGAGCATAATGCCTTCTGAATCTGATTGTTGCATTTTTTTTAAATAAACACAGAAAAGACGAAGCAAATAACCATTGGTACTCCTGACATCAATGTGAGCTTCAGTCATGGTCTATCATTTTCTTAGCATGGAGCATATTTTATCACATGTAAGACCTATGCCATGGAAATTAGTCAGCATTTTTTCACTGAACATCCTGTTATTAGCTTGAATTTTCTAAATGCAACTTCATCATTCTGCAAATTAGCTAGGCTCACTTCAAAACATGACTCTTGAGACCATCAGATATGATTTTGGTTCCTTGAGTTCTTGTGACTAGTGTGTTTCCAATATTTCTTTTTTTAAAATATGTTTTTATTGATTTCAGAGAGGAAGGGAAAGGGAGAGATAGAAACATCAATGATGAGAGAATCATTGATGGGCTGCCTCCTGCACGCCACAAATTGATCCACTTAAGTACTTAGAGAGCAGAATGTCTATGGTCTTGAATTTGACAACTGGGGATGGAGCCCGAAACCTGGGCATGTGCCCTGATCGGGAATCGAACTGTGACCTCCTGATTCATAGGTAAACACTCAACACTGAGCCACACCGGCCAGGCTCCAATATTTCTTATACTGAACATAGCTGGTGCTTTCACATCATACCAATCTTTCTTAGAAAGTGGATCAACCACTTTTTTCTTGGTCCCCTTTTGCTGCCTTTCATAAAGTGCTTGTTCTTGCCAATTGCCATGGTGCTGCTCAGAGAGTCAAATGGATTCAGGATGATTTTTTTTTTTAACCAAACACAGGAAAACAAATCCATTTCATTTATTTTCAGTAAGTTTAAGTCCTTGAGGGATACAGCATTACACAGATTCTGTGTCCAATGGCTTTAGCAGGAAGGTTGTCTCGGAATTTAGCATGAACCATGCCACTGTTTCCATGAGCACGAGTTGCCTTTCCCCAGATTACTCTGGTTTTGTTTGGTTTGCCACCAGGAGTCACTGTGTTGATCTTTGCTTTGTACACATAAGCACATCTCTTGCCTAGACAGAATTCAGTTTCATCTCAAGCATAAACACCTTCAGTTTTAAGAAGAGCAGTGTGCTCTCTCTGGTGCCGGAGAGCCCGCTTACAGCCAGCAAAATGGCCTTGGACCACAGCCTTCCAGATATATTTGTCCTTATAGAAATCCTGTTCCCAAGGCCTCCAC
>NW_006374611.1:499937-505356 GCF_000327345.1 Myotis davidii | reverse complement strand
GGTTACATGAACATTTAAAATCAAATTTTAAAAACTAACACAATTAATGAAAAAGTCTTTAATGTGAAACTATATATCTGGCCACAAAAACAGCCCCACTGAGTCACAAAAGTTAGTTAATACTTTAGTGTAACAAACACAAAATAGCCCTAGCTGGCTTGGCTCAGTAGATAGAGGGTCCCAGGTTTGATTCCCATCACAGGCACATGCCTGCGTTGTCTCCAGTGGGGGTTGTGCAGGAAGCAGCCAATCAATGATTCTTTTGCATCGTCTCTCCCTCCCTCTCCCCCCCCCCCCCGGTTCCTCTCTGAAATCAATAAATTTTTTAAAAAAACAAACACACAAAATAATATTATATACAGCATCATATTTAGGAAGGCCTGTCACCCAAGATTGCAGCAATGTATAAATGTAACTAAAGTCCCTTATCACTTAGGATAGACACCGGCAAAGTTCTCCATAAAGAGCCAAACAGCAAATAGTTTAGGCCACATACTATCTCTGGTGCATATTCTTGTTGATTGGTTGGTTGGTTGGCTGGTTGGTTGGTTGGTTGATTTAAGGAACTCTTTATAATATAAAACCATTCTCAGCTCATTGTAGTTAGTAAGATAAACATAAAAAAAACAGGCCTTAGAAGCAAAGGGGATAGTAAAACACATTGATTTTTGCATCTAGGTGTTTGAATTAATACTAAAGTAAAAGTGTTTATTTATATGGATAAAAGTTAAAAAATCTGAATCCAGTCAAAAATTCTCTTAATTAGAAATAAAGAATAGTCAGAATATAATACAAAGGGGGAGGGGGATATCGACTAATTACTTACAGGTTGCTTGGACTTTGAATCTTAACAGGTTGATATTTGTATTTAGACTGTATTTCTCAAATTTCATTTACAAATCATGTTTCCAAAAGTCTACTTACACGTTCTTCTCGTCCTTCAGCAAGGATAACAACAATCCTGCCTTGACGTTTACGGCCAGTCCTACCCATTCGTTGTATAAGACGGATTGGGCTCTTTTGGGCATCAAAACATACTATCAGATCAACTTCTCCTATATCCAAACCTTCTTCACCAACACAAGTAGAAACCAATGTATTATAACCACCACTACGAAATTGTTTCACTACCTAAAATAAAAATGATTTAAAAATAATTAAATGCAAACAAAAGAATTGTAGGTCAAAATAAACAGGTTAACTTTGCCTTAAGCAAGCCCTGCCCATTGCTTTTGTGCATCTAGGTTAACAAACCTATGAAATGCCTCTTTTTGGACCCCTCAAGAGAGCACATAATCTTAACTATCCTATAATCCAATCCCCTACCTCATTATCTCCCACCTTGATTTAATCTTCCTAACTCAGTGTTTCTCAACCTTCTGGCCCTTTAAATACAGTTCCTCATGTTGTGACCCAACCATAAAATTATTTTCATTGCTACTTCATAACTGTAATGTTGCTACATAACCCAACATAAATCGTAATGTAAATATCTGATATGCAGGATGGTCTTAGGCGACCCCTGTGAAAGGGTCATTCGACCGCCAAAGGGGTCTCGACCCACAGGTTGAGAACCGCTGTCCTAAGTGTTCCCCCTTAACGTCAAAAAGAAACTGTGAAACTGTCATTGTCCAAAGTACTTGAAATCTTCCTGCCACTGTCATCAGTTTGGCTCAAATAAACAAAAACTCTCTACAAGTTTGGACGTTCTTACATCAACAAATTCATACCTTACCTTTTATCCTGTTATTCCAGTGAGGGGTAACAGAATATATAACACAAAATATAACTGTAAATGTTGTTAAATTATTTTTTACATCTCTTTAATAGTCTTCTATAATATAACTAGTTAATAAATTAATAAATAATATCAAACAACTTCATTTTTAGTTAACACACATAAACTAACTTATTTATATGCCTAGGATTGATATTACTTTGGCTAGAGTCTGAAAAATAAATAGGAATCAGAAATTATTTAATTAATCAGACAAAGGAATAGTGATTAATTAAATAACTTCCACCAGGACTTATAATCTACTGATCCTATTATTTTTCACTGCTTACCCTTTAACCTAACTTAAATTCTACTCCCTTGCTTCTCTCTCACTCCATATTCCTCTGACTAAACTCTAACACTGGGTATAGCCTTACTTTCTACAGTCTGAGCCTGTAGCCTGCAGCTGAATGTGGCTGCAGGAAAACAAAGAACCATGCTTACTGATTTCACACTAACTCAATCTCTCACCTTGGATGGGCCCCTGGTGTTATCTGAAAATCGTTTCATATTTTCCTAATCCATTCAGCCTCCCCATTTCCCTGAATAACTGTTTCCTATTTTCTCTCTCATCAAACTTTCAACATTTCCTCCACATCCTCACTCTCAGCTGATGACACTGCAAAAACTTACTCTCTGAAATCAATAAAATACATTAAAAAAAAAAAAAGACCTTCCAGCCCTGACCAGTGTGGCTCAGTTGGTCAGGTGTCATCCTATGCACCAAACGCCAGTTCGATTCCAGGTCAGGTCACATGTCCAGGTTTCCGGTTTGATCCCCGGCGGGGGATCAAATAAAAACATATTTAAAAAAGAAAAAGAGCCCTAGCTTGTTTGGCTCAGTGGATAGAATGTCAGCCCTCAGACTGAAGGGTCCCAGGTTCAATTCTAGGCAGGGGCATGTACCTTGGTTGCATGCAGGCTTGATCCCAGCCCTAGTCCTGGAGCTTGCAGAATGCAACCAATTGATGTGTTTTTCCCACATCAATGTTTCTCCCCCTTCCTTCCACTTTAAAAATCAATAAAAAGCCCTAGTTGGTTTGGCTCGATGGATAGAGCATCGGCTTGTGGACTGGAAGGGTCCCAGATTCAATTCTGGTCGGGGGCACATGCCTAGGTTGTGGGCTCAGTCCAATGTGTAGGAGGAAGCCAATCAACGATTCCCTCTCATCATTGATGTTTCTATCTCTTCCTCTCCCTTCCTCTCTGAAATAAATTAAAAAAATATTTTTTTAAAAAAATCAATGGAAAAATAACCTCAGGTGAGGATTAACAAAACAATTAAAATTTTTTAAAAAAGGAAAAAAGATCTTCCACAAGGTATCACTGCCATGTCTACCCATCCCGATACCTGTGCCTATATGTCTACCTTCACCCCTGTTGTTTTGGGTAAACTATCCGTGTTCTTAACTGAGGTCCAGTCCTAGGGTTTTGTACCAGATCCTGTCCCTTTTCCTCATCTACTCAAAGGTCATTCCAGCAATACTCTTCTCTCTGCTCTATCATCAATTTTTCTTTCTCAACTGATCATTACTATCAGCACACAAGCGTATTGCTACATAACCCAACATAAACAGAAAACCACTTCCATCTTTGCTCTCCTTTATAGCAACACTAGAGGCCCGGTGCATGAAAATTCATGCACTCAGGGGGGTAGGGGAGTCCCTCAGCCCAGCCTGTGCCCTCTCACAGTCTGAGACCCCTTCGGGGATGTCCACCTGCTGGCTTAGGCCTGCTCCCAGGGTATTGGGCCTAAGCTGGCAGTCAGACATCCCTCTGGCATCCCAGGAGCCCTTGGCAGATGTCCAATGGGGAGCATGCCTAAGCCGTTTGTCGGACATCCTTAGCGCTGCCTCAGGTGGCAGAGGTCCTGCGACCATTTAAGTCCTTGGGTTTCTGTTTCCTCAATGTGTCCTTTCAAAGTTCTGTTTTATTAACTAGAGGCCCAGTGCAGACATCTGTGCACTCAGGGGGGAGGGTCCCTCAGCCCGGCCTGCACCCTGTCGCAGTCGGGAGCCCTTGGGGATGTCCGCTGACAGCTTAGGCTAAGCCGCAGTCCCACATCCTTAGTGCTGCCCTGGAGGCAGGCCGTTGCACTTGCCAACCATCAGCCCAGCTTATGGCTGAGTGGTGCTCCCCCTGTGAGCAGGCACTGACCACCAGGGGGCAGCGCCTGCATTGAGTGTCTGCCACCTGGTGGTCAGTGTGCGTCATAGCAACCGGTTGTTCCCCATCATTCCGTTGTTAGGGTCAATTTGCATATTACCCTTTTATTAGATAGGATTCCTTGAAAGACTTGTATAGTTGCTATCTCCAGCTCTTCTCAATGCTGACTTATCTCCACCATTCCACTAAAACTATTCTTTTCAAGCTGGTTTGCCTTCTCATCTCTTAATTCAATTCCCAGTTATCATTTTATATGACCTATTAGCAGCATTTACACATGTAATCCTCCACCTCCTCCTTACTTGGCCCCAGATACCACATTCTCCTGGTCTTTCTCCTATTTCACTAGCAACTTATTCTGGTTCCCTAGGGAATCATAATCATTGCAATTATCTATAATAAAAGCATAATACAGTGGGGTCCTGACTTACAAGTTTAATTCGTTCCGTGACGGAGCTCGTAACTCAAGTTACTCGTATGTCAAATCAAAAGTGAACGAGTGAGACACGTGATGCTGAGCTGATGTTGTGGCGTTCACTGTGACGTTCGCTGCGCCAACTAGCGGTGGGGTATTTGAAGCTGGCTTGTAACCCAAATTTTAGCTAGCAACTCAAAGCAAAAAATCGGCTGAGAGACGGCTCGCATCTCGAAAAACTCATTAGTCGGGACACTTGTAAGTCAAGGCCCCACTGTATGCTAATTAGACCAACGTCCTTCAGGATGAAGCTGGAACTGTGAGGGAAGCCCAGGTTCTGGATGCCAGAGGGAAGCTGGTGCCAGCAGCCGGGGGAAGGCCTATTCTTGCACAAATTTTGTGCATCGGGTCTCTAATCCTATATAATAAAGGGGGAATATGCAAATTGACCATCACTCTGCCACAAAGATGGCGGCGCCCACAGTGGAGGCCAAGTTTCCTTAACGAGCCTTATCAAGCAATCAGCGGGGACCTGAGGCTGCATTGCCTCCCCCCAGCTTCCCAGGGGACCTCAGGCCACGCCCCCCCACCTTGGCGCCAGGCCAGGAGACCTCAGGCCATGCCCCCCACCAAGCAGGGCTTGATGGGGGACCTCAGGTCATGCCCCCCGCCTGGCAGGGCTTGACTGAGGGCCTCAGGCCATGTCCCTCTTCCTGGCAGAACTTGATGGGGGACCTCAGGCCATGCACCCCCGCCCCAACACCAGGCCAGGGGACCTGAGGCCACACCCCCTGCCCCGGCCCCAGTCTGGGGGATCTGAGGCCGTGCCCCCCGCCTGGCAGGGCTTGACCGGGGACCTGAGACTGCACCCCCTCCCGGCAGGGCTTGATGGGAGATCTCAGGCCACGCCCCCCGCCCAGCAGGGCTTGACAGGGGATCTCAGGCTATGACCCCCACCTGGCGGGACTTGACAGGGGACCTCAAGACACGCCTCCACCCCGGCCCAGGCTGGGGCACCTCAGACCGCACCCCCTGCCCTGGCGGGGCTTGACAAGGGTGGG
>NW_006374611.1:476889-499819 GCF_000327345.1 Myotis davidii | reverse complement strand
GCCAGAAGCCAGGCTCACGGCTGGTGAGTGCAGCAGCAGTGGTGGAAGCCTCTCCCACCTCCACAACAGCGCCAAGGACCCCTCGGGGGATATCCGCCAAGAGGTCCAGGACTGAGAGAGGGCACAGGCCGGGCTGAGGGACCCCCACCCCCACCCCCAGTGCACAAATGTCATGCACCGGGCCTTTAGTTCATAATAATGAAGTACCTCATGGATCAGTCTTTGGACATCTTCTCTATCTTCATTCAATCATCCAGTCTAATTTTTATGATGATGATTCCCAACTCTTTTTTTAAAAATATGTATATTTTTATTGATTTTAGAGAGGAAGGGAGAGTGAGAGAGAGACAGAAACATCAATGATGATAGAATCATTGATGGGTTGCCTCCTGCATGCTCCCTACTGGGGATCAAGCCCACAACCCAGGCATGTGCCCTTGGCCGGAAGCGAACTTGGGACCCTTCAGTCAGCAGGCTGACACCCCATCCACTGAGCCAAACCAGCTAGGGCTGATTCCCAACTCTTGAGCCCGCAAGGCAACAAGATGTATATATTCAATTGTTTATTCAACATCAAGTAGTTGATGTTTAAAACACTGCTTCTCAATAGTCTATGAACTGTATATTACTGGTTCCAGTTCACAAACTGTATATTACTGGCCAACAAGAAGTACAAAAATTAAGAGTAAGGGTTTAGAAGTTCAACAGAGTAATTCTGTTTGTTAACTCTAATTTTACTTTTAAAGTAATTCATATTTATTGTAAAAAAAAGTATTTGTGACTTAGTTTTTTTCTTTTTTCTTTTAAATATATTTTTACGGATTTTAGAGAGGAAGGGAGAGGGAGAAATAGAAACATCAATTATGAGAGAGAATCATTGATCAGCTGCCTTCTGCACACCCCCTACTGGGGATCGAGCACACAACCTGGACATGTGCCCTTGACTGGAATCGAACCTGGAAACCTCCAGTCCGCAGGCTGACACTCTATCCATTGAACCAAACCAGCTAGGACTGTCTGTGACTTATTGAGAAGAAATAATCAACTGATCCTCCACCAGTTTTGACAGTCTGAAAACCACTAATCTCATAGTCATGCCAAAGCTATTTTAACTTGTCAAAAACCAAGCCCCTGATATTCTCTCCAAAACCTGCTTGTCCTGCAGTCTTACCTATTTCAGTTGCTCAGGCCATAAATCTTAGAATCAGCCTGCACACTCCTTTATCCCACATGTCACTCTAATTTGTCAACTAAATCCAGTCAGCTTGACCTTCAAAATATATCCAGAATCCAAACATTTCTCAAAATCTTTCCTGCTACCACCCCTGTTCAAGCCACCATCATCTTTAGATTCAGTTATTGTAATGTCTTCCAATCTGTCTGTTTCCACCCTTAACCCCTTATAGTTTATCAAGACAGCAGTCCTGTGATTATTTTAAAATACAAATCAGGAAATGACTGTTTTCTGCTCCAAAGCCTCCAAAGGCATCTTTCCATCTCACTGAGTAAAACCCAATGTCATTAAGATGGGAATATCCTAGAAGGCCCTAAAGAATATCTGCCCCTCCACTTCCTCTCTGACTTCATTGTCTATTTCTAAATCAATGAATAATTTAATTACAACTATTTACATTAAAGCTTATTTCAGAGCACAAGTGCTATTATGAAAGCAATTATGTATAAGAGTTATAAGTTACTCTAGCATACATAAAAATACTATTGATGCCGAAACCGGTTTGGCTCAGTGGATAGAGCTTCTGCCTGCAAACTGAAAGGTCCCAGGTTCGATTCCAGTCAAGGGCATGTACCTGGGTTGTGGGCACATATCCAGTAGGAGATGTGCAGGAGGCAGCTGATCGATGTTTCTCTCTCATTGATGTTTCTAACTCTCTATCTCTCTCCCTTCCTCTCTGTAAAAAAAAAAAAAAATACTATTGACATAGTGAATAAAGGACAAAGTCAATAAAATCAATAAGGTTTTTTATGGTACCTGACAAACTCAAGAAATAATGACACTGAATAATAATAAAATTGGCCAGAGACCAGGTTGGGCACTACGGGTATTGATTTCAAAATGCTGATCCCCCTAAGCAAAAATCCATTTTATTTTTCATTTACATATAAATGTTAAGATTAGTAATAATCACCCACTAGATATCTGAACCCTTTAAAGTACTTATAATCAGATGAATAGGAAAAGAGGTGTTATATTCAGACTCAGGAAAAGTTTGAGTCCACCAGATCCAGGCAACTTAAACGGACTCTTCTGGGTAGAGTGAGGACTCTACATTAAAGACATATTTAATTGTCAGTCAGATGACGTATAGCTAATCTGCAAAAACCAGTATACATTTTATAAAAGTCAGTAGTCCAAAATTTCTCCCCAAAACACATATCACAGTACTTAGAAAACTTATGACTTCTTACTCAGAGCATATGGTAAGGTTTTTAAATAACAGAAATAAAGAAATAACTGTTTAGAATAAATAACTAAAATGACTTAAAATAAAACATAATTGAAGGCTCTACAGTACAATTTCACTGAATGTTTACAATCTATGAAGTATGTTTACATATAAAGAAAACATAAGTGGAAGAGCCAGGATTCCAACCCAGGTAGTATGATCCCCCAGCCTTTCTGCTGAACTATTACACTTCACATTACTTAAAAAAAAAAAAAGTTTCAAAACCACACAAAAAACAATACATTTTTTTGCCTTTAAAAATATTTACTACAAAATTATCTTTATAAGAAGTAGATAACTGACCCATAAGTTAAAACAAAAAAGTGCAAAGCTAATAAATTTTATTTTTATTTTTATCATCTCCAAAAATAATTACCTCCAGTTGCTCTTTCTGGGTAAAACCCTTCATGCTTTTCCCTGAGGCATGGCCAACAAAAGTCATTGCTCTAATAACTGGCTGATGCCGTAAAAGCATTTCTGCAATTTCTTGAACACTATCTCGAAATGAAGAGAAGATCATAACTCTGGTCTTGTCACATTTCTTTTCAGATGTGTTTTGAGCTAAACAACAAAAAAGATTTAATTACAACTTTTTAAAAGCATATAGATAAGAATTAGTTCAAAAGACAAGCCTGAAACTATATACTAATGAATAATAATTCTTTGGAAAAAAATAAGACATCTTAAACCTTTGCTGGTTTTCTTACCTTTCCTAATAATTTTAATAACTTTGGCTCCTAATCTTTTGTTAGTTGATATAAAACATAATTCTAAACAAATCAAATGAAAATGACCTGAATTACTTTTGACCAGTCCTTCATTTCATGCATGATAATCTGTTATTCCCCTTTACCTTCTACATCAGAAGAACAGAAGTATCGAGTTCCCACTGATTTTGTAAATCTCCCCTTTCCTTTCTTTCACTAAAGGAACTGTCCTAAACCAGGTCATGGCATTCTGTCCGCACTTCTATGGTACTTTCAAATTCCCCGGTAACTGCAGAATATACGCTGCAGTTAATAGTTAATCATAAAGCTCCTCCAATGTCTCTGTGCTTAGGAGGCAGTAGAATGCATGAAGAAGAACAGGATTTCTGAGGCTGGGCCACTTCCTCTCTGAGTGATGTGTGGCCATGGTACTTATTTTATCTCTTTATAAGCTTCAATTTCTTCAGGTATCTACAATGGGCTTAGGTGAAGATTAAATGAACTGGTAAATATAAAGTATGTGGACTTGCACAGAGCAATCTATAATAATAAAAGCATAATATGCTACTTAGACTGGACGTCCTTCCGGATGACCTTCTGGACAAAGTCTGGGCTGTGAGGGAAGCTCAGGTCCCGGGTGCCAGAGGGAAGCTGGTGCCAAGCAGCCAGCGGGTGGGAGTGGGGTGGGGGTGGGGAAGAAGGCCTATTCTTACACGAATTTCATGCATGGCCCCTGGTAGCCAGTGATCTCCCACAGCCAACCTCCCGTGGCCGGTCAACCTCCCACGGTCCCTACCCTACTGCCAACCAACCTCCCTCGATCCCTCCCCCTAGCTGGCCCCTCCGATTGCCAGCCTGGCCGAGGGACCCGACCCGTGCACGAATTCGTGCACTAGGTCTCTAGTTGGTTAATAACTGCAAGTCATGTAGGGCTTTCTGTAGTTATTATTAGTTTTCCTTTGTTTTTACACTTTCTTGGAACTTTGACAATCCTTCTTTCTTCCATGAGTTATATTAATCATCATGTGTGTGCCAGGAACTATACTAAGCATTTTATGTGTTAACGCATTTAATTTTCATAACAACCCTAATGATGAAATGACTTAATACATATAAAGCTAATTCACAATACATATGGGAAAAGCAGCACCTGTTACAAGGAAAATTATTCTACATATGCTCCTTTGACTCACCATAGCAGCAAGTCTCTACATCTGACCAACCTCTGACCAGTATCTACTTTCTTTTTTTAAGATAATTTTTATTTTGAAATAATTTCAAACTACAAAAAAGTTAGTAGTGTTAACACACATCCCCACCCCCTGGAAATTTGAGGGTAAAGTTGCTGACATGATAGCTCATCACCACCTAATGCTTCAGTGTGTAAATTCTACAAACAAGGATATTATTTTATGTAAAGACAATAAACCATGAAAATTAGAAAATTAACTCTGACACATTATTACTAATTAACAGATCTTATTTAAGTGTTGTCAATAGTCTTGATAATGTTGACAGAAAAAGGCACCAATTGCCAATAGCTCTTTCAGTGCAACACCTATCTCCTTCAATTGGTTGCAGCCTGCTTTCCTGTCTTCATTCTACTGTACTAAAGTCATCAATAACTTTCATATTGCCAAATTCAATGGACACTTTTTGGTTTATTTGACCATATTCTCACTAATAGTTAACACAGTCCACTCCTTCCTACTGAAACAGTCTCCTCTCTCAGCTTGTCTGACACTCTAGTTGTCTGGTTTCTCAATCTTCTTTGTGGCCTTTTTTCATCTGAATTCTAACTATTGTTACTCTTCAGGACTACATTCTGGGCCCTCTCTTATCTCTAAACTGTATTCCTGGTGATGTTATCATATCCATTCCTGAAACTTTAAATACAGCCTATATGCTGATGACTCCAAAATTTATTGATGTAAATGTAAACAGATAAAAATAGCCCAGACTATTCTTCTGAGATCCAGATTCACTTATCCAATGCCTACACATCTCTATATAGATGTCTCAGAAGCATCCTAACAAGTTTGCTTATCCACCCCACACCCACCATGATTCCTTTTTTTTCTTATACCCTATGTCCAATCCACCAACAAATACTGTTGGCTCTAACTTCAAAATATATCCAGAATCTATGACCATTTCTGAGCACCTCCACCTCTATTACCTTGATACAAGCCACCATCATCTGCTATCATCTTACTATTGCAAAAGTCTCCTAACTGGTCAATGTCTATTTTCCACAAAACTACCAGAGTGATCTTTTAAAAATGTAAGAGAGATCATGTCATTCTACTGCTCTAAATGCCTCTGTAATGGTTTCACAAAGTACACACATTCATAGAATAGAGTCTGAATTCCTGACTTTGCATACACGCCTGACGTCTGTGCCTGGCTACTTTTCCAACCTCCTCCTAATACCATTTGTACCTTCATTACAATACTCCAGCCAAATTGGTTTGTTTATTGATCCTTAATTATACCACACACCTTACTGCCCCAGGGTCTTTGAATCTGCTACTGTCTGCCTGGAATAATCCTCTCTGAGAAATCCAGAACTTGCTTCCTCACTTCCATCAGGTAACAGCTCAAACATCACCCTACAGAAGAGCTTTCTCTAACACTCTACATAAAACAGCCCCCTTCATGACTTCAACTCCTTACCTAGTTCACTTTTCCTTACCATCATATATTGTTTTAGTATTTCACTTATACTGCTCCAGACTCACTGTTATTTTTCACATACCTTACAGTATTCTTAAGATTCTTACCTATCCTCCCAAAACTTCCGTGCTTTTTTATATTCATTATCCAGAGTAATTAAACGACCACCTATTCCATAAGAAATGTTAGCATAAACTAATGAGTCAGGCTATTAAATATGACATACCATTCCATGACTTGAAGTGTTCAACTACAATTTCTTCTAATTTCTTTAATTTTGGATGACTATAGAAAAATTCTTTTTCACCTGCAAAATGTAAACAAAAAAAATCCAATATCAAAATAATATTTCTGTATTTTTCCATATGTATTTTAATTATCCTTTTCAAACATGGATTTGTTAAAACTTTGAAGACTCAGTAGCATCCAGATAACACACAAGTCTTACTATAAAATAAACTTTGAATTTTTATGAAAATTTCATTCCGAGAGAGAATCTAAACAGTAATCAGCAACAATGTAGAAGGGAAAAAATAAATATTTAGTTTAGCTATAAAATCAGTTTTTGGTAGTTCTAAGAATTTTTTCACTACGAGTAACAACTACTAACTTCTATTATATATATATATATATATATACTACTTGTATATTTATCCTGAGTTATTCCTTTTTTGTATTTTACTAGTATTTATCTATTTTTTCTACTTATCCAACTTCCATAATTTGGTAGGTCTATTGCTACCAAAATATAACTATAGATATGTGGATCAATGAAGCAAAATTTCAAAATTAAGCTTGACGAAGAGTAAACAATATACAATTTTAAAAGAAAAACCAGACCTTTATCGATAGTAGAAATGCCACTTGCTGAAGTACTACGTGAATGTGCAAACATGCACTCTAGATGATTATAAAGTTTCATGAAGTCCTCATTTCGGTTAAGTTCATTTTTCACCCGAGTCATTCCTTCAGAAATTAAGAAAAGGTTTTCCCAGTAAGTAAACTTAATAGCAAAATTAATCAGTTATTATGTATTTAAAAAAGTAACCTTTAACAATTAAAGCAAGTTTTTCAAATTTAAATATGAAAGTCAGAAACTTTTTTCCAGTTCCACATTCACATATGTATTAATGAATGGCTTGTTTCTTTCCAGCAATTTAGCAAAATCAAAAAAGTATAAAACCATTTGTTATAAAACCATTTCATTGCTTTTTAAAAGTTTTTAAGTAATCCAAAATGTTCAACTTCAGCCAAAATTATACGTGTATTTCTTTAATTTACCTTTAGTTCCATCCATAATTCCACAAAGGAAGAAATATAGTGATCTCATTCCCATTTGCTGCAATAATTCATAACCATGATATAAACTAATACAAAGAGCAAACTCTCCTTCGATTATACCTTGTTGTATTCCCTAGAAAAATAAGCATATATCAAATTTAACCAGAGAAAATAAATGAAGATACATGTCCCATGTAGAACTTGATGGTTCTACTAAACGTCATAGGATGGTGCTATGGAAAGGTGCCAATGTATTTTCCATGTAACATGCCCCTTCACATTGTTTTCTTTAATTCAACAGGAAACATAAATTTTAAAGAGAACAGGTAAAGGGGAAACCATTTATCATATAGTGTTTTTCTTTATAGGTAAACTAGAGGCCCAGTGCATGAAATTCTTGCGCTGGAGGCAGGGGGGGTCCCCTTAACCTGGCCTGTACCCTCTTGCTGTCCAAGACCACTTGGGGGATAGCCACCTGCCGGCTTAGGCCCGATACCCCTGGGGATTGGGCCTAAGCCGGCAGGTGGACATCCCTCTCACAGTCTGGGACCCTCACTCCTTACCGCCCGCCTGCAGCGGAGGCAGATATATATCTACATATTCTAGAGGTCCAGCCTACAAAAATTTGTGCACTCGGGGGGGAGGGGGTCCCTCAGCCCGGCCTGTGCCCTCTACCAGTCTGGGACCCCTCACTCCTTACCACCCACCTGTTCGCTACTCTACAGTGCTGCCACGGAGGCAGGAGAGGCTCCCACCACCGCCACTGCACTCACCAGCCGTGAGCCTGGCTTCTGGCTGAGTGGTCCTCCCCCTGTGGGAGCACACTGACCACCAGAGGGCAGCTCCTGTGTTGAGTGTCTGACCCCTGGTGGTCAGTCCAAGTCATAGCGACTGGTCATTCCGCCATTCGGTCAATTTGCGTATTACGGTTTTATTATACAGGATTATTAGCAGTATATAGTTTCATTCGTCTTTCAAAACTATTTAATGAGTATCTACTATGTGTCAAGCATTGAGGTAAACATTTGGGATACAATGGAAAATAAGTCAGATATAGGCCTATCCTCACAAATTTTATAGCATCAGGATAAATAATTAATCAGACTATTTAACACCAGCATTTAACACCAAGCACACATGCCAAAATAACATCTGACACTGAGGATACACTCTTATAAGCACATTACTCTTACAAATTCATTTGATCTCAACACCTAGAAAGTAGGTACTATTGTTCTGCCCATTTTACAGATGAAGAACCTCATATACGTGGTAAATAATAGAGCCAGCATTTGAATCTAGGGTATTTGGTGCAGGGTTCTTGTGCTTATAACCACTACTCTCAAGAAAAGGGAAGTACACATTCCATATGTGAGCATACAGCATTAGGTCTATCTATATAATAAGATCATTTTAAAAGAAGACCAATGAGGATATATTTAATCATTCTCCATTACTAGCTTACATTTTTAGTAGCATTTAGTGATAGTCATTTAAAATGTTTCCAGGATAGTGATAAAGGCCCTAAATTGGCAGCCTCATCCTGACTGGGTGGCTCAGTTGGTTAGAACTTCGTCCCAATACACCAAGGTTGAGGGTTCAATCCCTGGTCAGGGCACATGCAAGAATCAAGCAATGAATGCATAAATAAATGGAACAGCAAATCAATATTTCAGTCTTGTGTGCTCTCTCTCTCTCTCTAAAATTAACAAATAATTTTTTTTAATGGCAGCCTAATTGCCTGAAAGGGTAAAATCACTTCTCTGTACAATATAAATTGTCCTCAGTAAGATCAGGTTCAACAGTTTTACATTTACTACTTAAAATTTCCATGAATCTTTATCTCCTAGCAGAAACTTAAAAACATTTTATTAAAGTTGAGTATATTATAGTGCAATTTCACAGAAAAGGCTCCCTTCATGGTTCCCCAGACACTGTAAAGTCCATATTTCTGGTGTAGCATGTAAAGCTCTTCCCATGTGATCACACTCAGATTAACTATCACCTCTGACTTCCTCAGTCCTTTACCTCAGCCAAATTGGCTTGTTCACAATCTCCTTCATACCTTCGTTGATTTGATCTTTTGCACAAGAGTTCCTTCTCACTTCCAAGAATGACTTGGTGCCTTTTTGTACTTGTGAGCATCTCCTGACTTTGGATCTAGTTTGATGGATATCTTCCCATCTGCCTGTTTTTTTCTATGAAGATTAGAATAAGAAGCTTACTGTGATATTTCCTCCAATCTCCATATGGAGAGTTAAGATAAAATGGTATGGGTCTAAAAGTTAGTTAGGATCTACCCTTTAGCATGGCCCTTTGACTCTGCAAAACAGAAATGAACTAAAAGACCAATGTTTAATTAAAAGTTTTAAGACAAATTTATCTTTAATATATTTTTATCGATTTAAAAGAGGAAGGGAGAGAGAGATAAAAACATCAATGATGAGAGAATCATTGATTGGCTGCCTCCTGCAGGCCCCCCGAACCCCTCACTGGGGATCAAACTCACAACCCAGGCATGTGCCAGGACCAGGAATCAAACCATGACCTCCTGGTTCATAGGTCAATGCTCAACCACTGAGCAACACTGGTCGGGCTAAGATACATTTATCATAATTGAAATCATTAAATCATATTCCTGTTCAATTTTTTCATGCTTTTATAAACCATATAAATCATATCTGAATTTCTGATGAGCTAATATAAATAAAAAACCAATCATTATTTCCATTTCATTCTGATTCTGAGTCAAATCTTAATCTTTTATCAAAATATATTTCAAATTACCTACCATAATATTTGTAGGTGGGTTTTTCCTAAATTGATCTCTTGCCAGAATGATCTGGTATTTTGTTAGATTGGGGATATCCCTTCTCATCAAAAGATTCCTTTGAATCAAAGAACTGGCAAATGCTTCCAAAATCTGAAAATTACAAAGAAATTTAGTTTAAGTGTCTTTTAAAGTCCTTTTTGAAATATAATTATTTTATCACATACTGAAATAATATTAAACTATATATTAAAATCTGTCCTAAATGTTCACATAAATACAAAAAAAGATAATGACAAAATTTTAAAGTACACTTGCTTACAAGAATGTAAAAATTATAATTTATATAATCACATATATTAAAAATTTAGATAATATCCATATGAGAGTCAGCACACCTTTTATTAAATCCAACTGCAACTGAAGGACATATGTGTTTATCTGTTTATTTTTTAACTTTCTTCCCTTTCTTAGTCTAAGCCCAATGAAAAGATGACCTTGATTTCTGTTGTATCTTCAGTGACTAGAACAAGATCTGGCACATAGGAAAAAATTTGTAGACTAGTGACTAAATCAAAATGCTTTTAGTACATTTAATTTCATTTGTTGATTCATTCTTTTAAAAAATATTTATTAACCATCTATTATATATCAGGCATTGTTCTAAATGCTGGGTATACTGTGGCTGAGACTAATGAAATCCCTGTTTTCTTCAAGTTCATATACAAAGGAGGGAGGCAAAGAATAAAAAAGAGAACCAAGAAAGTAGAGAATTTCAATTATGGTAAATACATGTAAGAACCTAAAACACAGTAATGTTAGAGAGTCTTTGAGGGGAAGGAGTCATTATTAAGTAAGGTAGACAAAGACAATGTCTTTGAAAAGGTAATACTTGACATCTGAATGATGAGGTGTGTCGAGCATGAGAGGTTCTGAGGAGCATTCTAGGGAGAGGAAATAGCAAACAAAAGGTCCTGATGAAGGACTGAAGTTAATGCCACAGCAAAAGAAAAAAGAGAAGATGAAGATACACTACAGCCATAAGTAATAAACTATTCAAATTTTTGTATAATTTTCATTTTCTAAAGTAGGAAATATTTTAGTACATTTTTATATTTCCTCCATTCCAGCTTTGCTGATCACACTCCCTAAGAAGCACTCTTAAAAATATTGACAATCAGAAAGGATGTATGCACCCCTATGTTCATAGCAGCACAATTTACAATAGCTAAGATTTGGAAACAGCCTAAGTGCCCATCAGCAGATGAGTGGATTAAAAAACTCTAGTACATCTACACAATGGAATACTATGCTGCTGTTAAAAAGAAGGCACTTCAACCATTTGCAACAGCATGGATGGAACTAGAGAGCATTATGCTAAGCGAAATAAGCCAGTCGGATAAATACGAGACATATGTAAAACTTTAGACAATAAAAATTAAAAAAATATATAGATAAAATTAAATTCTTATATGTGATTATATAAATTACAATTTTTACATTCTTGTAAGCAAAAGTATTAGTAGTTAGATGATTCTTAGAAAGACTTTGCCTTATCTTAAATTAAATTATGCTAAGAATTTTGTTACAAACAATTTTAAAACAAAAAATAAACAATGTTACTATAAAACCTCACTTTAAGAAAGATTTACTAAAAGTTAAATGATAGATGAATGTTTTGGTTATATATTCCTGAACAACAAACTACTCAAAAACATCATAGGTGAAAACAACAATCACTTATTTGTTCATGGTTCTGGTTCTGTGGGTAAGAATTCAAGCAGGTCATTGACACAGCCTAGGAGCTATGACACCATAGTAACAAAGAGAACATCCAGTGCCCAGATCTTGGTTTCTAAATACCATTCTCTCAGAAAAGGAATAAGGATTCCTTGTAGAAATGGTTGATTTCGTGGGTGGGACAAGAAAAATACCAAATGAGCATAAAATATCTTGCAATGCCAAAAAGTCAGAAAGTGCTCCTCCACCCACAAATAAGTACATGTTCAAGGACACAGGAGCCTTCTTAAAGGAGCTCTCAATGGCCAAAGCAACAAAATCAACAATGACAGTACTGGATTTAACCCACAGAATAAAATAAATATCCATTAGTCCATACTGATTTAAAGAATTGAATTTGGCTAGGCCAGTGTGGGTCAGTGGTTTAGCATCAACCCATGAACCAGAAGGTCAGGTTTTGATTTCTGGTCAGGGCACATGCCCAGGTTGTGGGCTTAACCCCCAGTGGGAGGCCTGTAGGAGGCAACAGACAGATGATTATCTCTCATCATTGATATTTCTATCTCTTTCTCCCTCTCCCTTTCTCTCTCTGAAATCAATAAAAAAATTTTTTTTAAAAAAGAATTGAATTGATAAATGAACTCTTCATTATAGAAGAATGCAAATGAACAAATGTGAAAAAAATTAGGGAAGGAGGAAGCACTGATTAGGCAAACACTACAGAAATAACTGTTGTACACAAGAACCATAATTATAACCTAAAATTAGTGGGCAAAGTATGTTGAGAAACAGAATATTTTCATTTTTTAAATTTATTTTACAGAAAGAGGGAGAAAGAGAGAGAGAGAGAGAGAGAGAGAAAACATCAATTTGTTGTTCCACTTATTTATATATTCATTTGTTGTTTCTTGTATGTGCCCTGATAGAGGATCAAACCTGAAACCTTGGTGTATCAGGAAGATGCTCTAACTGACTGAGCCACCCGGCCAGGGCCATATTGGCCTATATATTTTTTAAATATATATATACTAGAGGCCCAGTGCACAAATTCATGCACGGGTGGGGTCCCTCAGCCTGGCCAGCGATTGAGGCCTATTGGGGGGCCGGCCAGCCGGGATGAGGGACCCCAGGAGATTGGCCAGCCAGTCCCCCAATCAGGGCCCAGGGTGAGGAACTGCAGGAGTCTGGCTGGCCGGCGGGGAGGGGTAACATGAGGTTGGCTGGCCAGCTGGGGAGAGGGACTGTGAGAGGTTGGCCAGCCACCCAGAGGGCAGGGGGAGGGGCCGCAGGAGGTTGGCCGGCCAGTGGGAGGAGCTGCTAGAGGCTGGCCAGTTGGGGGAGGGGCCGCAGGAGGTTGGCTGTGGGAGTGCACTGACCACCAGGGGGCAGCTCCTGCATTGAGCATCTATCCCCTGGTGGTCAGTGCATGTTATAGCAACTGGTCGACCAGTCGTTTCTGGTCATTCATTGTAAGGGCTGCTTAGGCTTTTATATATATATAGATATTCTAGTATATATTTTTTTATTGATTTCAGAAAGGAAGGGAGAGGGAGAGAGAGATAGAAACACCAATGATGAGAGAGAATCATTGACTGGCTGCTTCCTGCATACACCCTAGTGGGGATCGAGCCCACAACCTGGGACCCTCTATCTGCAGGCCAATGCTCTATCCACTGAGACAAACCAGCTAAGGTCATATTGGCATATTCTTAAAGTGTCTCCCCCTGGAACTCTCTATGCTACTTTTTGCAAATTTCCTGAAAGTCTAAAATTATTACAAATGTTAAAAATTAAAAAAATCCCATCAGAGCACTGCACTGACAGTTTGCCTCTGTTCCTGATGTTTGGAGCCTCAGATTCAGATTGCTGGGAAGTTGCTGAAATAGCTCTACTGGGGCCATATGTATACACTTTCAATTCTAGCTACTTATTTACTCGTTCCTCCTTTCTTCTTAACATGGCTAGCTTGAGGTACGTCACATACTATTGCTCAGTCACAGGGCCAGCTTAGATCCTAAGAAAGGGGAAATGTATCCTGTCTCTCAATGGGAAGAGTGGCAAAGAAGACACTTTAATCTATGGTAGTGAAGATATAATCAGCATCTCCTAGGACAGTGATGGCGAACCTTTTGAGCTCGGTGTGTCAGCATTTTGAAAAACCCTAACTTAACTCTGGTGCCGTGTCACATATAGAAATTTTTTGATATTTGCAACCATAGTAAAACAAAGACTTATATTTTTGATATTTATTTTATATATTTAAATGCCATTTAACAAAGAAAAATCAACCAAAAAAATGAGTTCGCATGTCATAGGTTCGCCATCACCGTCCTAGGATGATGCTAATTAGGAACTATGGAAATAACAATGTGTTACCAAAAATTTCT
Organism: Myotis davidii; assembly: GCF_000327345.1. Classification (NCBI taxonomy): domain Eukaryota; kingdom Metazoa; phylum Chordata; class Mammalia; order Chiroptera; family Vespertilionidae; genus Myotis; species Myotis davidii. The sequence goes on along the minus strand of NW_006374611.1, from coordinate 485,793 downwards.
CCCAATGAAAGTAAAAACTGTGTAAGAAGTTTCTCAATAACTATAATATTGACATTTGACAGATAATTCTTTGTTGTTAGTGGTGCTCTCCTATTCATTGAAGAAAGCTAAACAGCATTCCTGGCCTCTATAAACTTACTAGATGTCAGTAGCAAGTCCTCATCCACTCCAGATATGACAACCAAAAATGTGTCAAGACATTGCCAAATATTGTCAGATGGGCAAAATTGCCTCCAGTTGAGAATACTATTATATAAGAGATCCACGAGGAAAATATAGAAAGTATATTTCCTTACTTAGAAACTTCTGATTGAATCTGGATACATGTTAAGGGTGCGTTCACTATGTGAAACGTCACTCAGCTGCACACTTATGTTTTGTGCACTCTGCTGTGTGTGTGTGTGTGTGTGTGTGTGTGTGTGTGTGTGTGTAGTATGGGAGAGTAATACTGCAATTAAAAGGCTTACTAATAAATACAAAACCACATAAGGCTATTATTGGCTTTAGAAATAGTCCATTGTCCTAGCCAGTTTGGCTCAGTGGATTGAGCGTCAGCCTGCGGACTGAAGGGTCCCGGGTTCGATTCCAGTCAAGGGCACATGCCCAGGTTGTGGGCTCAATCCCCAGTGGGGGGTATGCGGGGGCAGCTGATCAATGGTTCTCTCTCATTGATATTTCTATCTCTCCCTCTCCTTTCCTCTCTGAAATCAATAAAAATAAATTTTTTAAAAAAGAAATAGTCCACCATTTTGTATTCTTCTTTAACAGCTTATCATTGTATGTAAAGAATGGTGCTCTTTTCAAAACTTTTAATTTCAAACAATTTTCCAACATATTAATTATAAAATGATAACTATATATTCTCAGCTAGATTCTATTAACTAAAATAATTATATTATCAGTTTATCTATTGAAACCCTTAACTGTGATAAAAATGGCTTACCTGCCCTGGCCAGTGTGGCTCAGTCGGCTGAGCGTCCCTATGTACCCAGAGGTGACCAGTTGGATTCCCGGCCTGGGTTGTGGGCTCTATCCCCAGTAAGGGTGAGCAGGAGGCAGCCAATCATTGTTTCTCTCTCCTTTCCTCTCTCTCTAAAACCAATAAAAAACATATTTTAAAAAGATGACTTACCTGTACATATGCCTTTTGGATGGCTGCAAGTTCTTCACTAAGGGGAACAACAAGCTTTTCAACTCGTCTTTCATGAGAGTATGGCAAAATATCTGGTGAATCTTCCGAACGAAGTTCTATCTGTCCAATTAGTAGGTTAGTAATAACCTGTTGCACAGCCTACACAAAACCAATTAAGTATGATTATAAATTATATTACATGTTAAATATTTCACTTTGTCACTATAAGAAATAAAATAGCAGTAAAATTTTGAAGGAAATATTAGAAATTCATATCATTAAATATTTTTTTAACTCTAAATACATCAGAAATGGTACAACAGGGGAATAAGGCTTTTGAAACATCTTTATTTCACATAGCCCTTCAAGTCAAACATTTAAGAAATAGGAATATTAGTAAATGTCCAACAAGCTAATCAAATATATTTTGCACTTTCCAAAGTGATATATTCATCAATTTTTTTGTTTTTTTAAACATATTTTTATTTATTTCAGAGAGGAAGGGAGAGGAGGAGAGAGATATAAAACGTCAATGATAAGAGAGAACCATTGATTAGTTGCCTCCTGCATGCCCCACACTGGGGATCAAGCCTGTAACCCAGGCATGTGCCCTGACCAGGAATCAAACCGTGACCTCCTGATACATAAGTCGACACTCAAACATTGAGCCATGCCAGCTGGGCTCCATCAATGTTTTATAAAGACTCAGACAACAGAATTTTTAAAAACTAAATCCCCCCAAATTATAACAGTCCATTTTAGAACCAAAACTAGAATCCAGGTTTCCCTGAATCCTGGCAAATACTTTCTACTGATTTTTGTGAGAGAAAATAGAAGTCTTGTTACTATTAAATCAATTATTAATAAATTAGTGGAATATTTTTTCATTTAAATCAATATATATGATGTGAATATATTTCTGTGGATAAATTTCATTCACTGAAACCTCATAAAGGAACTAAATTGTAAAATTAGGGAACTGCAGTAAGAACATAAAGCCTGTTGGGCCCTAACCGGTTTGGCTCAGTGGATAGAGCATCGGCCTGCGGACTGAAGGGTCCCTGGTTCGATTCCGGTCAAGGGCATGTACCTTGGTTGTGGGCACATCCCCAGGAGGGGGTGTGCAAGAGGCAGCTGATCAATGTTTCTTTCTCATTGATGTTTCTAACTCTCTATCCCTCTCCCTTCCTCTCTGTAAAAAATCAATAAAATATATTTATTAAATAAATAAATAAATAAAGCCTGTTGGTACAAACAACTGCTATACCATTAGACTATAATACTGACATGGTGATTGAGAGCTAAATGAGGGGGAGGGAAGGAATAGGAGAAAGGCAGGAGGGAGGAATAGAGAGAGAGAAAGGAAGAGTCAATCCTGAAAGTATCTAAAAATTAAGAGCTTTTTATAAAAAGATTAATGATAATTTTATTTACTTATTTAATTTTTTAATATATATTTTTATTAGTTTCAGAGAGGGAGAGAGGTAGAAACATCAATGATGAGAGAGAATCATTCATTGGCTGCCTCCTGCACACCCCACACTGGGGAACAAGCTCACAACCTGGCATGTACCCTGACAGGAATCCAACCATGACCTCTTAGTTCATAGGTCGATGCTCAACCACCAAGCCATGCCAGCTGGGCTACTTAATTTTTTAGAGAGAGGAAAGGAGAGGGAGGCAGGGAGGAAGGGAGAGGGGGAGGGAAGAAGAGGGAGAGAGAGAGAAAGAGAGAGAGAAAGAGAGAGAGAGAGAGAACCATCGATGGGTTGTCTCCTGAACTCACCCTAACCGGGAATTGAACCTGCAACCTGGGTTTGTACTCTGACTGGGAATCAAACCCGACACCTTTTGGTATACAGGAGGAGACTCCAAACAACTGAGCCACACCAGCCAGGATTAGAATTTCTTTAAAAAAAAAAAAAGAACCAAAAACTAGAAAAGCTTAATGGGCTTAGTTTCAGACAAAAAATTCTCAAGGGCAAGAATCACATCTTAATCACCTTTGTATTATCAATACCTGGGCCTAAAAAGGCAGTTTACCACAGTTACAGAGGTCCCACATATATTTAAATCTAGAGTAAATTTATGACCACTTTATAAAAATGAGTAAGACTTCAATATTTTTACCCATTCATTCATTCCACAAATATCTGAGTAACTCCCACATGGCAGGTATTGAATGGTAATAGAACTATAACCAAGATAGACATAACCCTTACATTCATGTAGCTACTATTTTAGTAGGCAAAGGGCAACAAATAAATGAATAAGCAAAAAAATGACAGATTATCATAAATATTAAGAAAATCACAAGATAGGGGAGCTGACTTTTGATGGCTTACAGTAGATCTTTCTGAAAAGATGACAATTAAGCAGAGACTTACAAGCTCAAGTCTCTACTAAAAATAAGCATAGCCCTAGCTAGTATGGTTCAGTGGATAGAGCGTCAGCCTACAGACTGAAGGGTCCTGGGTTCGATTCCAGTCAAGGGCACATGCCCGGGTTGCAGGCTCAATCCCCAGTAAGCGGTATGCTCGTGGCAGCTGATCAATGAGTCTCTCTCATCATTGATGTTTCTCTCTCTCTCTTCCCTTCCTCTCTGAAATCAATAAAAATACATTAAAAATAAGCATATTTAAATAAAGTTGGGGGAGGATAAGAGATAGAACAGAAATTTCAAAAAATCAACAAGAATTAAAAAAAAATCTACGGATAAGCAGAGCTTAAAATACCTTAGAAAGTGCCCAAAAGCCAATACAGAAAACCACTCAATTACTGAAATCAGAATGTCATGGATAGCCCTAGCTGGTTTGGCTCAGTGGATAGAGAGTTGGCCTACAGACCAAAGGGTCCTAGGTTAGATTCCAGTCAAGGGCAGGTACCTTGGTTGCAGGCTCCTCCCCAGCCCCCGCCCGGGGCCAGGCCCTGGTGGGGCTCTTGCAGGAGGCAACCAATCGACACATCGATGTTTCTCTCGGTTTTCCCTCTTTTCCACTCTCCTTAAAAAGCAATGAAAAAATATCCTCGGGTGAGGTTTAACAACAACAACAACAAAAAACAACGAATGTCATGGATAGCATTCAAAATCTACATTTTTACCAACCTCCACTAAAAGAAGCCAGTCTTCCCTTGGGAAATTGTTGTTTCCATGGCTGAGACGGGGAAAAAAACTAAATAAACATAAAATATCTTATATATTATTAATTTTTAGAGAGAGAGGAAGCGGGAGGAAGAGAAACATCAAAGTGTAGAATATCAATTGGCTGCCTTCGGCACTTCCCCTATAGGGTATATGCCCTGACCAGGAATCGAACCAGCAACCTTTTGGTGCACCTGACTACCCCCAACTAATTGAGCCACACCAGCCAGGGCTGACCATAAAATATCTTGATGCCAGAAACTTAGAAAATTTTGTGGGTTTTTTTTTTAAGTGCTTTCTAATGGACACAGGAGCCACCTCAAGGCAGTCCCAAGGTTTAAAACTGGAACAATCTGAACAACAAAAATTAATGATAGTATTGCATTATAGCCCATAAAAAAAATCCATTAGTCCATATTGATATAAAGAACTGAGTTAATAAATAAATGAGAGAAAAGACAGCTCTTCATTACAGAAGACTACGAATTCAAATTAACAAATGTAAAAGAAATGAGGGAAAGAAGAAGCAATGATTAGGCAACACCACTGAAATAATCGCTGTAGGCCAGAACCATCATTGGATGCTAAAACGAAAAATACCCACAGCCGTAACCGGTTTGGCTCAGTGGATAGAGTGTCGGCCTGTGGACTCAAGAGTCCCAGGTTCGATTCCAGTCAAGGGCATGTACCTTGGTTGTGGGCACATCCCCAGTAGGGGGTGTGCAGGAGGCAGCTGATTGATGTTTCTCTCTCATCGATGTTTCTAACTCTCGATCCCTCTCTCTTCTTCTCTGTAAAAAATCAATAAAATATATTTTAAAAAAACTGAATATTTACATAGTCTCAAAATATCTCCCCCAACACATACGTATTAGTTACAAAAGGAAAAACAATACAGTCTATCCTCTGGGAATATATACCTGTGAATTCTGCATCCACGGATCAAAAATGTTACATTGTTGCTAAAATGGACTATGGAGTTAGGCCTAAAATGACTGCATCTGTACTGAACATGTACACTTTTTCTTCTTGTCATTAGTCCCTAAACTATATAGGTATAACAACTATTTACATAGCATTTAGTTATTACAACTAATCCATAGATGATGTAAAGTATACAAGAGGATAAGCATAGATTATATGAGCATCTGTGATTTTGGTATCCATAGGGTCCTGGAACCCAATTCCCTGAGGATACCAAGGAACAATTGTAATTTTACAATGGAGAAATTAGAACGTCATCTTAACCAAATCAGGATTAACAGCACCAGCAATAAAACAAATCAACATCATGTATTCTCAGATACATGAGAAAGATATACCTTCTGGGATATCCTTGCCAAAAATGCCTAACCTCACTCCAATCATGAGAAAACATCAACCAAACCTAAATTGAGGGATATTCTACAAAATAACGGGACCCACTCTTCAAAAGCATCGTGAAAAACAAGCAAAGATCATGGAAGACAAAAAAGACTGAGGAACTGTCACAGATGACAGTCAAAGGAGACACGATAAATAAATATAATGGGGATCCTGAATTGGACCCTGGAACAAAAAAGGGCACTGGTTGAAAAACTGGCAAAATTCAGTAAGGTCTGCAGATTAGTTATTGGTGCTGTACCGTTAATTTCCTGGTTTTGATAATTTTACAATGGTCATATAATACATTAACAGTAGGGGAAGATGAGCAAAGGATAGACAGAGACTTCACATTTTGCAAATATTCTAAAGTTACAGTATTTCAAAATAAAACTTCTTTAGAAGACTGAAAACAGTAACAATTCAACAAATGGCTTTAGGTGATTCTTATGCACACTGAAGTCTGAAAAGTACTAATGTAGAAAAACTTCTACAAGCAGAAGAAAAAAGAGGCACGCTATAGGAATATTGTAGTCCTAATGTCAAATTAAATACTAGAATGGAAAACTGATGTGGCCACATACAAAAGTTCTTATTTTCATAAATGAAAAGACATTTTTACTTACCTTTATATCACTACCTGGTGTGGCACTAAGAGCCAAGATTCTAAAGTGATTTGTATATTTGATTAGTTCTCTTACAACCTTAAAAAAAAACAAAAAACAAAAATCTCTTTAATTTCATCATCCAGTACAAAAAAAATAATGATTCTGTTAAATAAACCATTATATATTACATTATCATTATTTCTTTATTCAGAGTACTGACGGTCTAGTGCAGTGGTCAGCAAACTGACTAGTCAACAGAGCCAAATATCAACAGTACAACGATTGAAATTTCTTTTGAGAGCCAAATTTTTTAAACTTAAACTATATAGGTAGGTACATTGTTATTAACTTAATTAGGGTTCTTCTAAGGCTTAGGAAGAGCCACACTCAAGGTGCCAAAGAGCCGCATGTGGCTCGCGAACCGCAGTTTGCTGACCACGGGTCTAGTGGATGGAACTATCATTAGTCATATTATCCAAAGAGCAATTTAGGTTATACCCAACACCAATCAAAACTTTAGAGTTTTTTCTATATATAAAGCTATCACATCAAGGCCTAATACACTAGCAAATGGAAAAAAAGAGAGTCCATTGTCCATTGCTTGAGCCTCAGTCTAGCCTTGCAGCTATATCCATATGCACACTTACCAGATAAATGTAAATCATAACATAAAATGAAAAAAATTGTTCTAGGATTTAAAAGAAGTTAGACTATATATGGAAGGCTCACAATTTTTAAATTAAATTTATTTATAGAAGAATAAAGTGCCATAGCTGGTTTGGTTCAATGGTTAGAGCACTGTTCGGTACACCAAAATGTTGCAGGTTCAATTCCCCCAGTTGGGGCTTGTACAGGAGGCAGCTGGTGGATGGTTCTCTCTTGCATCAATGTTTCGCTCTTTCTCCCTCTCTCTAAAATTCTTTGGGTGACGGATTATTAAAATAATAATAAGGCTAATTTGGGGTAATTTTAAAAATCGAACTTTTCCTTTTAAATCCTAAAACATTTTCTCAGTGGCATCAAAGCATCATTCTAAACTCTGCAGTTTAAATTCAATACCACTTCTGGTATGATTATTACTAGATAATTTGTCAGAATCCCATATTCCCCTTCACACTAGTTCTCAATACCAGGAGGAAGGACCCCTATTCTCAGTTGCAGAAATAGCTCTAAGAGTCCCACAATAGCTCTGGAAACAGTAAAATTAGATTATCTAAAAAATACTCTATTTCAACCTATGTCAAGGATTAATTCAGTAAGACTTACACTGAATCTTGATACTCAAAAAACATTACTTCTGTAGGGTTTTTTTAATATTTTAAAATATATTTTATTAATTTTTTTACAGAGAGGAAGGGAGAGGGATAGAGAGTTAGAAACATCGAGAAGAGAGAAACAGCTGCCTCCTGCACACTCCCTACTGGGGATGTGCACGCAACCAAAGCACATGCCCCTTGACTGGAATCGAACCTGGGACCCTTCAGTCCGCAGGCCAATGCTCTATCCACTGAGCCAAACCGGTTAGAGCTGGAGGATTTTTTTTTAATGATACAGAATGCATATAAAGATACAGATAAATACTTAATGAAAACTTAAATAGAATTGTTCTAATTAAAACCTGATGTAAGGAAGAAAGAGAAGAAAAAGAAATAAAATAAAAATAAATACAAACTGATTTAAGGCAAAACTGATTTAATACATGACTTTATTCCAGGAGGAATTCTCAAGCATTTGCCGAAGAGGAAATGGTATCATGTTTGTAACCCTGGACTTTCTAGGAGCAACATTCTTCATTGAGCTGATGAGCCTGTTAGAACCTATATCTGAAATATTCAACATAGCATAAACTCTCAGGGCTGTTGGGTATGAATGAAGTACATGCAATGTCTCATTGAACTAAATAAAAGCATACACCTTGTAGTTTAAAAAAGAAATCACCTAATGCCTAGAAATTGTTTTTAAATAAATGAATTAGAGGAGAGAAACCAAGAGGATGGCATAGGTAAACACCGGAAATTGCTGCCTTGCACAACCACTTCAAAAATATAACTAAAAGACAAAACGGACATCATCCAGAACCATAAGAAGGCTGGCTGAGTGGAAATTCTACAACTAGAAGGAAAGAGAAAAGCACACTGAGACTCAGAGGAGGTGCGGAAGTAAAGGGCAGAGGTACAGAGGCGCACGTGGCAAGGGTTGGCAACTGAGGACAGGGTTGTCTTTTTCAATCAGGAGGGAGTCTTAAGCTCTCAACTGCTCTGAACTCCAGTTCCCAGCAAGTCTCTAAGAGACTCATACGGGAAGAAACTGGACTGTCTGGCATTGGGCAGAACTCGAGGGCGGCTTTCTCTCGGAGGTGCTTGCGGCGATTACCGGGACACTGAGACACGGGGCCTTTTAGGGTAGAACTGAGGATCTGCCATAGCTGTTTGCTCAGTCCTGTTGAATCCCTGAGACGCCGCCTAACCCAAGCTGTGTGCAGAGGCTTTTGCATAGGAAGGGCCTGGCCCTTTTCAATCTGAAAATTACCTAACAAACTGTAGCTGGGTCAGAGAGACCCACAGCTTCCAAAAGAAGGCCCAAGGCCCCACAGCAGCTTGCATTGCTTCACAGCTGGGCCTCATCTGGGGACCTCCAAATCCCAAACAACGAAGAGGATA
>NW_006374611.1:473495-475827 GCF_000327345.1 Myotis davidii | reverse complement strand
CAAATACACATCTATCAACAAGTGAATCTAAAAATCAAGTGAATAAATAATCTGATGAACAGAATCAACTGATGATTATAATAGAATCAGGGACATAGAAAGGGAGTGGACTGACTATTCTTGGGGGGGGAGGGGTGCGGGGGGTGCGGGAAGAGACTGGACAAAAATCATACACCTATGGATGAGAACAGTGAGGGCAAGGGGGTAAGGGCAGAAGGTGGGGTGGGAACCAGGTGGAGGGGAGCTATGGGGGGAAAAAAGAAAAACAACTGTAATAATCTGAACAATAAAGATTTAATTTAAAAAAATTTTTAAAAAAATGAATTAGAGGTGCTAAATATAAGCTAAGTCTACAAAATCAATTTCATAGTTAGAATAAAATTTTGTACATGCCCCTTTTGAGCAGAAACCTTAACACATTTGGGTATTGATTTAACGTGGAAAAATACAAATAAATAAAAAATATATCCATTTCCTGGCTAAGATCAACTATAAGAAAGACGAGCCCAGCTGGTGTGGCTCAGTGGTTGAGCATCAACCTATGAACCAGGATATCCCAGTTCAATTCCTGGTCAGGGCACAAGCCAGGGTTGCAGGGTCGGTCCCCAGTGGGGGGCATGCAGGAGGCAGCCGATTCATTATTGGTTTCTCCTTCTCTCTCCCTTCCTCTCTAAAATCAATAAAAATAATTTTTTAAAAAGTTGACAATTCTCCAAAAGTTAATACAGATATAGAATACAATGACACTTAAAAAGTCCCCAATGAGCGAGTGGTTAGAGTGTCAACCAGCAGACTGAAGGATGGCTGATTCAATTCCTAGTCAAGGTATGTACCTGAGTTGCAGGTTCAATGATTGATCCCCAGCCAGGCCAGGTGTGTGGGGCAGGCAATCAATCTATGTGTCTCTTTCACATCAATGTTTCTCTCTTTCTCCCTCCCTGTTCCCCATCCCCCCTCCCCCACCTCTCTTCCACTTGCTCTAAAATTAATGGAAACAATATCCTCGGGAGAGGATTAACAACAAAGAAACTACTTTACAAATTCACAAACTGCCTGGGCATAGTCCAGTGGTTGAGCATTCATCTATGAACCAGGAGGTCACAATTGGATTCCTAGTCGGGGCACATGCCCAGGTTGCAGGCTTGATCCCCAGTAAAAGGCGTGCAGGGGGCAGCTGATAAATGGTTCTCTCTCATCATTGATGTTTTTCTGTCTCTCTTTCTCCCTCTCCCTTCCTCTCTGAAATCAATAAAAATATATTAAAAAACACACACACACAAAAAGCAAATTCACTGACAATGAAATGTATATCTTTGCACTAAATGCAATCAACATTCCCTTCTATCCTTACGTGATACTCTCTCCCTAGTATCACCAGCTATTATATATTTAACTACCTATCACATATATGCTGATTTCCAAATCTGTTACCTCCAGCTCAGAACTCTCCAGTGAGAACACTTCTATCACCTGCTGCATATCTACAGCTAGATTACTCACAGACATCTTAAACTCAACAAACTAAAACTGTACTATCTTTTCTGTTTTTCCATAATACCCCAAATCTTCTCTGCTTCCGGAACTCCTCATCTTGACTGGTAACACCAATATCCTCCCAATCTTCTAAGTCAGATACCTGGAAGTCATCCTAAATTCCTCATACCCTTCATTTCACACCCTACCTTTAGCCTTCTCTCACCTAATCTTTTTAAAATCTTAAGTATCTTCCAGCTAAACATTTTTCAATGAGTGTCAACCTCCTACATCTCCTGTGGCCTACAAAAAAGATTCAAATTGCTAAGCATAAAATACAAATGCCTTCATGACCTGGCCCTTAAGTACCTCATCAGCTATAGACCACCTCTTCACCTTTGTACTTTATATTCTTACTAGTGACTGGGTACACGGATTCGTGCACATTGAGAGGAAATTAATTAGAAGAAATATTTTAACATCCTTATTCGCCCTTTCATTGTAATAGAAGTGTCAACCAAATTCACGATTGACAATGACAGATCGAAACATACATGTACAATCGGCGCCACTGTTGCACTAAAATTCGTGCACTCGGGGGGAGGGGGTGGGTTCTCAGCCTGGCCTGTGCCCTTTCACAGTCCAGGAACCCACAGGGGATGTCTGACAGGCCTGCTCCCCAAAGAGAGCGGGCCTCAGCCGCAGTAAGACATCCTTAGCGCTGCTGCAGAGGCAGGCCGCTGTACTCACTAGCTGTCAGCCTGGCTTGTGACTGAGCAGTGCTCCCAGAGCGCACTGACCACCAGGAGGCAGCTCCTGCATTAAGCGTCTGCCCCCTGGTGGTCAGTGCATGCACTAG
>NW_006374611.1:471586-473379 GCF_000327345.1 Myotis davidii | reverse complement strand
AATTTGCATATTACCCTTTTATTATATACGATTGCCAGTGTGCATCATATGTACTGGCTGATCAGTCAGACGGATGGATGGTTGGCTGCTTAGCCTTTTATATCCTATATAATAAAAAGGTAATATGCAAATTGACCATAACACCCTCACAATATGGCTGCCTACAACCAGGCCAGCAGGGAGGACAGTTGAGGGCAACCAGGCTGGCAAGGGAGGTTAGTGAGGGGTGACCAAACGACTGAACAGCAGGTTGCGTGGGGCGTCCAGGCCAGTGGAAGGGGCGAGGGGCAACTTGCGTGGGGCGTCCAGGCCAGTGGAAGGGCCGTGAGGGACAACCAGGCTGGCAGGGGGTGCCGTTGGGGGCAACCAGGCTGGCAGGGGGGTGAGAGACAACCAAACGACTAAACAGCAGGCTACATGAGGCGACCAGGCTGGCAGGGGGATTAGTGAGGGACGACCAAACAACTGAACAAGCCAGCTGCGTGGGGCAACTAGGCTGGCAAGGCGGGCAATTGGGGGAGACCAGACCAGCGGGGGGGGGGACAGTAAGAGGCGACCGGGCTGGCAGGGGGGCAGCTAGGGGCGACCAGGCTAGCAGGGGAGTGCAGTTGGGGGCGGCCAGACAGGCAGGCAGGTGAGCGATTAGGAGCCAGTACTCCTGGATTGCGAGAGGGATGTCCCTTTGGGGGACAGGAGAGGGTGCAACTGGGCTGAGGGGATTCCCCCCACCCCCCGCACAAATTTCGTGCACCGGGCCTCTAGTATATAGATAATACTTAACTGGAAGGCACTATAAGTATGTTGCATACATTTTGTCATTTAATCCTTCAGAACAACCTTAATGTTTAAGTATTATTTTACCTACCTGCCAAGGAATGACACTGCATACCCACTACCAATTTCTGGATTATCTTAGTTACAAAACCTCAGCGAGACCCTACTATGAATCACTGCCTCAATGATGACTAGGCTCTTGTCATCTGCATCAGACACTAATGGCCTTGTTAAGCATTAAAAAAAAAACTACGGCAAAGATACTGATTTGAATGGCTAGAGCAGCCGTGGGCAAACTACGGCCCGCGGGCCGGATCCGGCCCGTTTGAAATGAATAAAACTAAAAAGAAAAAAGACCGTACCCTTTTATGTAATGATGTTTACTTTGAATTTATATTAGTTCACACAAACACTCTATCCATGCTTTTGTTCCGGCCCTCTGGTCCAGTTTAAGAACCCATTGTGGCCCTCGAATCAAAAAGTTTGCCTACCCCTGGGCTAGAGAATACTATTTCCTATCACTGTCCTGAGATAATAGATAAGGCTTTTCATAATAACGCCACAATCAATAACTTCCATCATTAACAGTTATTCCCCAAAATGCTCTTTAACCATGTTTACACTAAAAAATACTTTTAGCTTTTTCCACCATCTTGGATCCCGTGAAGGCCTGCTGGGAACAGGACTTCTAAAAGACAAATATGTCTGGAAGACTGTGGTCTTTGAAGGAATATTGTTTTTGAAGGATTAAATGACAAAATGTATGCAAGGAAAGGCCATTTTTGCAGGCTATAATGGGGGGAGGTCTCAGGAACAAGAGGGGGCACACAACTCTTCTTAAAACTGAAGGTGTTTATGCTTGAGATGAAACAATTCTATCTAAGCAGGAGATGTGTACAAAGCAAAGAACAACACAGTGACTGCTGGTAGCAAACCGAACAAAACCAGAGTAATCTGGGGAAAGGTAACTCGTGCTCATGGAAACTGTGGCACCGTTTGTCCTTAATTGCAAAGTCACA
>NW_006374611.1:468557-471536 GCF_000327345.1 Myotis davidii | reverse complement strand
CTGGACACAGAATCCATGTAATGCTGTTCCCCCCAAGGATTTAAGCTTACTGAAAAGTAAATAAATAAAATGCATTTCAAAAAAAAAATACCCCAAACTTTTAAACAAAATATTACCTGGCAATAAGCATAGTTTCCAAGAGCTTTATGAGCTTCATCAATAACTAGACACTTTATTTCAGCAGCAGGACAAGCTCCTCTAGAAAGATCATTTACCATGACTTGAGGTGTGAGAAAAATGACTCTCCTATTGTGCCATATTTCCTTCCTGGTGAAAGCTGGAGTAGATCCTGTAAGTAAAAGTGACACTGGGTAACCGACGAGGTACATATACACAATTAATAGCTTCAAAATACTCTTGACAAGCTAGGAGGGTTCTCTGAAGACTGAATAAAGCAATTCTATTCATTATCGCTGGACCTGCTACAAGTATCGGCATACTTCAGAGACATTGCGAGTTCAGTTCTAGGCAGCCACAAGAAAGCAAGTGTTAATCTTTCAGCTGGTGGAGGCTCTTGCCTTCAATTTGTAAAAACTGCAACATCTGTGAAGCCCAAAGCTAAGCGCAATTAAAACGACGGATGCCTGTAGATGAGGTTTTAAGGGAGAGGATGCCAGATAAACATATGACCTGGGGGCCATTCCACATGGGTCAGGAACTTCTTTAGCTCCATGGCCACCGGAACAGGTACTTTGCCCTACCAAGCTCAATTTCAAATTAGCCCGTTCTTTCTGAAATACCTGTCATTTCGGCCATGTGGGACTGCGGGATACCCATCACGCGGTAGCAAGCCTCGATCTGCTGTGTCACCAAAGGTTTCGTGGGGGCCATGAAGACCACCTTGCCCGATGGGAACCAGCGGTAGAAATTGTACATGACCACGGCGGCAATAAAGGTCTTGCCCAACCCCGTGGGCAGACACACCAGCGTGTTGCAGAACAGGGCGGCCCGGGCGATGTGCAGCTGGTAGTCGCGCACCGGGCAATTAGTAGGGTAAACCCACAGCGCGCCCGCTGAGGCGCAGAACCCGCCATTCTCTGGATTCAGCTGCCGCTCTGCCTCGTACACGGCGACCAGCAACACATCATCGTCCGCCTCTGTCTGCGCGTCGGCAGCCTCCGCGGCGGCAGAAGAACGCGCCCGGGGGGTGCCGGGGCTCTGAGGCCGCTCGGTTCCGGAGCTGCAGCACGGAGACCCGGCCGATCGGGAGAGGCTAGGGCCCCACGTCTGAAAAAGCGTTCTCTGCCGGCCGCTCATTAGGCCTACGGCCCCCAAAGGCTTCTCCCGGGCTCCAGCCGAACCGCTACGGGTAGATCTCGAACAGTGGGACACGGGGCGGGGCCGAGGCCAGCTTACCCAATTGAAAATGCCGCCACTGAGATTGCATTGGGGAGATGATTGGCTGGCTTCCCGGAAACCGGTGCAGCCAATCGGGGAGGCGTGGGCATTGTTTTGGAGTTACTCTAAATTTGGTCCCCTTTTCAGTTTTCCTAGACTTTGAATTTCAGTTCCTTCTCCAATGACTAGGTCTTAGAGCAGTGGTTCTCAACCTTGGGTGCACATTAGAATCACCTGGGAATCTTTTTAATATCCTGATTTCTGGGCCTCATCCTCCGCCCAGAAATCAGGATATTAAAAAGATTCCCAGCCCTAACTGGTTTGCCTCAGTGGATAAAGCATCGGCCTGGGGACTGAAGGGTCCCAGGTTTGATTCTGGTCAAGGGCACCAAAAAAAAAAAAGAAAGATTCCCAGGTGATTCTAATGTGCAGCCAAGTTGAGAACCACTGTGTTAGGGCGTCATTGCTAAAGTGGTATCGCTTAAAATAATAAAAAATAAGTAAGCTGGAGATCCCCAGGACAATGGATCCTCATATTTTTTTTGTGAACTTAACGTTATTGATCGTCTATAATGTTCTTATTCCCTGTTGTGTTTTTAAATCAGAAGATAAAGTGAAAAGCAAAATTGTTTCGATTGAATTAAATGTCCTATTTATCTGTCCAGGCTGAGAAAACAAAATGTCAGGTCTCTTTTTTACAGTATTAGGAGTGGCAACTCATTATCTTACTGTCTTTATTGCTAAGAGGAATTAAATGGTTTGGTGCTGATATTGTTGGAAAATCCGAAAGAAAAAAGGTGTTCTGGTGCTCTTTTACATCTTTATAAATATGGTTGGTGTGGTATGTCTACTTTAACAACAGCTTTCTCAGACTTCTCCACCTACTCAAAACCTGGCGACTTTAAACTCTATCAGTCTGTTTCCTTATACAGTGAGGGAAAGTATACACACATCATGAGATATTTTGAATATTAATATTAATGCTTTACTTGGTCAAGTTCTAAATTTGCTTTTAGGCAAACTGTTTCTCTTGTGTGAGTCTCAAAAAGGAGATGGTCAGATAAGGGTTGTTTTAATGGACAAGAAATGAGTCCATTTAGGTGAAATATTTGGGCTAGAACTAGATAAAATGAGATTAGATGCCTGAAGTCTCTGTTATTTTCTTTAGCAGGTTATAGACTTAAAGGCATAAAAGCCCTTGCCCGTTGGCTCGGTGCATAGAGCATCAGCCTGCGAGCTGCAGGGTCCCAGGTGCACATGCCGGGTTTCGGGGTGTGCAGGAGGCAGCCAATCAATGGTTCTCTCTCATCATTGATGTTCCTATCTCTCCCTCTCCCTTCCTCTAAAATCAATAAAATATAAAAAAGGGCACTTCCTTTAAATATATATATATATATTAAAAAGGCATAGTAGCCGGACGTTAAAAACAACTGTGGGTAAATATCAGAGGTCTCTTCACAGGGGTTCCAACTAAGAATAGGTGACAGAGTGCCATCATCTGCAAGGGTCACATCAGCTGGGTTTTACCCGGACTCAAAAAAGAAGCCCTCAAAGCGCAGCCTAGACATCACTCAAGGGCCTCCCAGTCTCGCGGGGTGGCGGAGTGGCCCCGCCCCCTCAGCCCTGAGCCGTGGCCACGCC
>NW_006374611.1:465389-468383 GCF_000327345.1 Myotis davidii | reverse complement strand
GCCCTGGCATGAGGGCGGAGGCCGTGCACGAGGGAACCGAGGGACGTGGGCGCCGCGCGGGCAGGGGCGGGAGCGGGGCGGGGGTGAGACCTCTAGGGGGAGCGGGCCGTTAGGGACCTGGGACGGATGGGATTTCGGTGGGAACCATGTGTGCGACTTGCTTTTCTCATCAGTTCCTAATACTGAACACTAATGCATGTGATTTTTTTTTTTAAAAAAAAATAGTAGCTTTCGCTTTTAACTTTTAAGCACACGAACTCTCTACATGACCTTTTCATCTTTACACTGTGGATTTATATGTGCAATTCATGTACAGCGGCCTCCCGTTGTTATAAACAAGCCAAGAAGTCTGTTTCTCATTCTTCACAGGGTACGCCCTGCGTTTTTTCAGCTTAGTCTCCATCTTAACCATGTCTGGTCACAAGTAATTTCTTCAGACTTTTTTCCTTCAGAAATTAAGACCATTCCTACATCTTGAATTGTTGAACGACTGTCCAGTTGGTTATGCCTGCGGCATCGCTCCCTATCAGATAGAAGCAGCAGTCTCTATCTGGTTTCTCTACAATTTTCCTACGCCCTTCTAAGCTAGCATTTAGAAATACTGTTTCTGGGTTTTTAGGAAGATTGTAGATTTTCACTCCGAGGGGAGTAAGATGATTCTCCAACTTCCATCTCCATGCTCCTGAACAAGCATCCTGACATCAGTAAATATTGGTACATCTACAGCAAGAGCTGTGCTCTGTGTTTGGGGCTACAAGGATGAAACAGAAAGACCGTGGTCCAGGGATACCGTTTTACCATTTTAGTGGAATTATTTTAAACCAATTCATATTTCAACTAGAATAGAGTCGGCATATCGTTTAGTAACATGTTATCCCTCAATACTATGCTCCATCAAATTCTTGTAAACACATCATCCCAATGTGGTATCTAATGTAAAACTGGCTAATTTCAAGAGACTTGGAGATATTTTTATAACCACCTTTCTTAAAAAATATATTTTATTGATTTTTTACAGAGAGGAAGGGAGAGGGATAGAGAGTTAGAAACATGGATGGGAGAGAAACATCGACCAGCTGCCTCCTGCACACCCCCCACTGGGTATGTGCCCACAACCAAGGTACATGCCCTTGACCGGAATTGACCCCGGGCCCTCTCAGTCCGTAGGCCGCCGCTCTATTCACTGAGCCAAACCGGTTAGGACTATAACGTCTTTTAAGTGCATATTCTCCACTGTTCACGCACATACTTAAACCTATACTTGATATTCATCAGTTTATTGATCATAAGATATCAAGGAGATATTTATATGTTGGATATTTGGAACATTTTCTAAAGAAATCACAAGAGCCCTGATCGCTTTGGCTCAGTGGATAGAGCGTCAGCCTGCAGACTCAAGGGTCCCAGGTTCAGTTCCCGTCAAGGGCATGTACCTTGTTTGCAGGCACATCCCCAGTGGGGGGTGTGTAGGAGGGAGCTGATCGATGCTTCTCTCTCATCAATGTTTCTAACTCTATATCCCTCTCCCTTCCTCTCTGTAAAAAATCAATAAAGTATATTTATAAAAAAAAAAAGAAATCACAAGAGTGCTGAATCAAGTGATTATTCTGTTTAATTAAAGTAGCCTTTCCCCATCAGCCTTTATCATTTAGGACATTTCTCTAGGAGTGGCAGAGAAAAAAATACCATAGAATAGTATTAGAAAAATTGCTTTATCAGAAGGTTCAAAGAGTCAGAGAACAACAAAAAGAAAATGAGGAATCACGCAAGGACCACAAGACAGTAAAGGAAGCATTAAAGTCCCCATGTTACATGATTTTAAATTGAAGTTAAATAATTTTGATGATATTTCAATAGTATTTTGGTGTCCATTTACCAATTTAGTCTTATATTTGAGAGAAAGGTAATTCTATTGTGGATTATCCTCACAACAACCCTCTGACATACATGCTGTGACTAATCTGCCACTATGATATAGAAACTGAATCTTTAGTAAAGTTTAATCCCTTGTCTAAAACCAGCTAGGATTTTAACCGCGATGGTCTAACTCCACAGCCCATACATATAACCACTGTATATCCGATATTGTGTAGGAGTGCTGCTCAGCCTTCCAAGAATGGGTGACAAATATTGCGAGATAGCTGTGCCTAATATGGCTGGAGTCCCCCATTGTGCTAGGAGCATCTTTGCTCAGTTACCAAAGTGTGCTTGCTGTATAAATGTGCTTTTCTGTGGGCTCTGATACAGCACTCACAGTATAATATTACAGTCTAGGCATGTAAATCTTACAAGTACTCTATGTTTTTATCAATCTTTAAATTTTTTTGTTATGAAGTAGGGTATAAAATACAATATTTCATTTTTTCCATCATTAGTAGTACTATTGAAAACAATGACTAATATAAAGATCATTTTGTAATTTTAGACCCTTATGTGAGGAAAATTGTTTTGACTAACCAGCTATTTTCTTTATAGTTTCTTGCAGAACATAAGTTATTAGGAAACATTAAAAATGTGGCCAAGACAGCTAATAAGGACCATTTGGTTACAGCCTATAACCATCTTTTTGAAAGTAAGGTGAGTGTTACTGTTTTTTACTAGGGACCCGGTGCACGAAATTCATGCACGGGGGCGGGGGTCCCTCAGCCTGACCTGCACCCTCACCAATCTGGGAGCCCTCAGGGGATGTCCTACTGACAGTTTAGGCCTGCTCCCCATGGTTCTCTGCTTTCTGCAGACCTGCCTGCTTGATGCCACTGCAGGCCCTGGTGTCTGCTCTCTGTGGGGGCCCTGCGGGGGATTGCTTGCCCCTTGCTGCCATGGCCAGGGGCAAGCAGGGCCCTGCTGTCTGCTCGCTCACTGTGGGGGACTGTTGTCGGCTCGCTCACTGCAGGGGACGTTCCTGCCCCACCTCCGGCTGCTTGGCGCCTGCGCACGTAGGCCCAGAGTGGCTGGGGGCATTCTGGGACCCCGGTGGCTATAGGCCTACAGGCT
>NW_006374611.1:454802-465375 GCF_000327345.1 Myotis davidii | reverse complement strand
TGAGGACACCCGTCCCCAGGACCCAGGCCACTTGGTGCCAGCGCGCGGGCAAGCAGCCGTCCCACCCCTGGCCGCTTGGCGCCTGCGTATGCAAAGTGACGCACCATCTTTGTCAAGTTAATTTGCATACTCACTCCTGATTGGCTGTGGGGTGTCGTGAAGGTATGGTCAATTTGCATCTTTCTCTTTTATTAGTGTAGATTTCAAGAATATTATTTTGAATATTTCCCAAATTAAATTTGAATGCATTTATTTGCAGAATATGTTGAAGTTTTTACACCTGCAAATTTTCTTAATTGTAACCCTAAATAGACTGGCTGTCAAATCTAGTGAGGCTAGTTTGCAGTTTAGCAGAATGTTTTGATATTTTGAAAGGGACCAGATTTTTAAAATAATTCTCTTGTCATTTAAGACAACAAATTCTTTTTTTTTTTTTCAAACAAATTCTTAAGGGCACTGAAAAATTATAAATTCAAAGTAAGTCCCATTTTATTAATGAACTTAAAGTAAGTTAGACTTATGCTGAGCCTTTATAAAACCAAATTTTAAGATATTCCCCACTATGTGTTCACTATGAGATGACCATCTCCCACAGAAAAGAATATTAAGGAGTTTGAGTAATATTCATATCTCTAAGTTATGATTCTCCTTTCTGAATTTATATTGTGAGATGGTTTGAGAGTCATAATGTGTTGATTAAAATGCTTTACATAAGATAATTTGTTCATAGGCAATTTCTATTTATTTACATTTGAGTAGTGTAGCCTATATTCATGGTACAGGTAGATGTTCATTTAATTGAAGCTGCATATTTAGATGTCTCTCCTAGCTTTTAGCCAATCCTGAATATGATAAACATTAAAATATTTTACCTACAGCGTTTCAAGGGTACTGAAAGTATAAATAAAGTGTCTGAGCAGGTGAAAAATGTGAAGCTTAATGAAGATAAACCCAAAGAAACCAAGTCTGAAGAGACTCTGGATGAGGTTTGTATATAATATTTTCTTATTTAGTTCTTATGTGAATTTGAGAAAAATATTTATTTTGCAGCCCTGATTTCTCATAATAAGGGGCAGTTTAATATGGCCACTTAACAGTAAGCCAAACACTAATTTGTAGTGTATTTCCCTTAGGTGTACTGAATCAGAAAAAGGCCTAAGCTGTTGGGGCCTGGTGGGGAAGCCTAAGAACCAGTGCTTTACAGTCAGAAAGCCTTTCCTTTGATATACCTCTAGCTTTGTGCTTTTTTTGTTGTTGTTTTTTTAAATCCTCACCTTGGGATATTTTCTTTGATTTTTAGAGAGAGAAAGAGGGAGAGGGAGAGAGAGAAATCAATGTGAAAAAGAAATCTCGATTGGTTGGGGCTGGAGATGGGCCCTAAAGATAGGTATGTGCCCTGACCAGAAATCAAACCCGGGACTTTTCTGTGTACGGAATCATGTTCCTACCAAATGAGCCACACTGGCCAGGCCTAGCTTTTCTTTTTCTATTTCCTCTATGTCTGTCCAGAACTTCTGAGCTTTCAAAGCTATTTTAAGATCCTCATTCTATAGCCAAGTTGGACTGAGTGAAAGAAACTTCATTTGGTTATTTTTAGCTTTTTCAAATATACATAGTGTCCTTGGCAATAGAAATAGTCCAGTCCTGCCTGCAGGGTATAAATTTATCTTCCAATCTTTACCAACCCAGGTTTTATATATTGGTACAAAGATGTGAAGACCCAGATAAAATCATTTCTGCAAATGGACAGCCTTCATGGAGCTAAGGACAACTTTTAGAACAGCCTCAGTAGAACCGAACTGATTATGATCTTGCCACTCATTCCCAGCAGTCTTAATATCAGTGATAATAACCTAATAAAAATATTATTAGTTATTGTAAAGAGGTGTAGCCTATTAATAAGGTGAAGCATTTGGGTATTAGTGGAAAGAGTATAAATAAGATCAGGTATAGAAGTGTAAATGTTTTATGACTAAAGCTAGTTAATTTGCAAAACCTTTTCCTGTTGGTTGAAAAGCAAATATTAATGTTTGTGGAAAGGTACACACAGCAATTTTGAGGTTTATCACAAGTGTATAATTTAATACAAGTTATACTAGTCAAATATTGAGCAGCTAATAAGGTAAATAGAGGTATAATAATTACTAAAAGGGTTGCAAAGCAATTGGCAACAAAGTTTACCTTACAGAAAATTAGAATAAGGGAAGTGTATCATTAAAAGGTTAAAAGAGACTTACAAATAAAAGTCAGTAAGGGCTGAAGACAATCCAGAGAGATCCTGTGAGGGTCCTAAACTATCTCCTTTTATTTATTTAAGACCTATTTATTTATTTATTTATTTATTTTTGGATCCGTGAGTTAATGTCAGAACAACTAAAAATAAAGTGTAAGTGACTGCTATTCTTGACCATAATCTTGTGTCATATAAACTGAGTTACTCCCACCGGTTTTCATCTTGCATTTGCAAATAGTAGCCTTCAGGGTTTTGTGATCATGTTCCTCTTAATGACATTTTTAAAATATATTTTTATTGATTTCAGAGAGGAAGAGAGAGAGAGAGAAACATCAATGATGAGAATCATTGATCAGCTGTCTCTTGCATGCCCCCTCCTGGGGATCGAGCCTGCAACCCAAGCATGTACCCTGGTATGGAATTGAACCCAAGCCCCTTCATTCCACAGGCCAACTCTCTATCCACTGAGCCAAACCAACTAGGGCAGGACTTCTTTTCATTTCATTTAGCTGGCCAGCCTGAACCCAATTATGTGCTCTCATTATCTTCCTAGCACCTGGAAAAATGTATAAGATGCTTTTTTAAAATACAGATTTACTTTGCTGATTCCTGCTGTCTGCTTTCTCTGTTCATGCCTATTGACTACTGAACGGGACAGTGTAATTCTAGACTGGTAGACTTACTAAAGATTCTTGAGCATGGTATGGTTTGCAGAATATTACTTTAGAAAACTTACTAGAATAACCATTTGGGCCCTGGCTGGGTTTTCTCAGTGATTAGAGCACTGGCCTGTGGAAGACTTAGTACGATTTTTTTTTTTTAAGGATATAAAAACCTCAGTATTTTTTATATTTTTTATATTGACTACATGTTGAAATATGTTGAATGTATTGATTTAATGTGGAACTAAACAGCTGAAAATTACATTTGTGGCTCTCATTGTATTTCTACTGGGCAACATGCATGACATTCATAGTCTTCCAGTGTCTGGACCTTGCCCAACTTCAGATTTACTATTTCTATAGAAATACTCTTCAGCCACAAATGGCTGCTCATTGTCTACAAAACTGCCCTTTCCCACTTTCATCCTTTATTACTTACTTAGTGCCTCTTTTAACTTTCCTACTTGTCAGTTCTGTATCCACTTTATCTTAGCATCCTGTGCTTCCTCTACAGGTCTTACAACATATGTAATTATAGACATGTCTATACTCTGCTTGAGGGAGGGCCAGTAACATGTCTGCCAATTCACCTGTGTATCTCTAGTTTCTAACACATAGAACATGCTCAAATATTAAATTAATAATAGGAACAGTTAGGTAATATATTCTCATTTTTAGAGGCTATGATGTGATCCAATTCATTGTAATTGAATGATTACTCTCAAAGTCCCTTTATCTCTGGGTCTAGAAGTACCTAGGTCAGACTCAATCTTGGGAATATAGTTCTTTTCATCACTTTGGACTAAGAAATTGCTGCAAAGCCAGGTAATTACCTAAGAGCCAGGTTCATTCAAGCATATAACTCTCCAGAACAGCCTAAGAACTGATGTGACTTCTCACCATGAACCAACCAGATTCTTGCAATGAAACCCAAAATCAGATTAAATAACTAGAGCAGCATTTCTCAAAGTGTGTTATGTAAGTCCCAAAAGTTCACGATTGTTTTCCTGACATCATTAAAACCTGTACGTGTGTCTCCTACTTTAAGATTCACAGTATATATTATTAGCTAATGACAGCTTTTGAGAAGTCTTGCAGAATGGAGGTATATTTAACTTTGAATCATGTTTTCCAAACTTAATTATATTAGACTCCTTTTCTTCTAACAGTGTTAGCAATGCCAAGGAATGAGTGATCCATAAAAGACACTTTGTGAAACACTGAAATGGAGGCTATTAGTGGGCAGATGGGCACCTTCACTGTTAAGACTGAACCATAACCACCAAATGTGTGTTTGAATTATTATTCTAGGACCTCTAATGTAGATAACACAACATGCCCATGTAACAACAAATAGGAAAACAATAGAATGACATTAAGATTTAATTAAATGTAGTTTTTGTTCACTAATGAGACCTCGTCTTTCAAATATTATGTAATTTACATATTCTCACAGAATAAACTAGAGGTCCGGTTCACGAATTCATGCTCCAGTGGGTTCCTTCAGTCTGGCCTGTGGGATCGGGCCAAAACCGGCTCTCTGACATCCCGGACGGGTCCCGGATTGAGAGAGGGTGCAGACCAGGCCAAGGGACACCACCGGTGCACAATCGGGACCGGGGAGGGACACCAGAGGTTGGCCAGCTAGGGTGAGACTGCGGGAGGGCTCCCGGACATGTTCAGCCTGTCTCAGTCTCAATTGGCCGGACCCCAGCAGCAAGCTAATTTACCAGTTGGACCATCTGCCCCTGGTGGTCAGTGCATGTCATAGCAACTGGTTGACCAGTTGACTGTCTGCTCCCTGGTGGTCAGTGCAGGTCATAGTGAGCGGTTGAGCAGCCTTAGCATATAATTAGCATATTAGGCTTTTATTATATAGGATATATGTAGTCATTCCATTTTGTAGCTTTAATTTTTTTTTTATTGCCCTAGCTGGTTTAACTCAGTGGATAGAGTGTCGGCCCAAGGACTGAAGGGTCCTGGGTCCGATTCCAGTCAAGGGCACAAACCTCAGTTGTAGGGTTGGTCCTTGGCTCTGGTTGGGGCACATGCAGGTGGCAACCAATTGATGTGTTTCTCTCACATTAGTGTTTTTCCTTCTCTCTGTCTTTCACTGTCCCTTCCACTCTTCCTGAAAATCAATGGGAAATATTCTTGGGTGAGGATTAACAAAAAAAAAAATTCTTTTAAAAATTAAAATCCTTTTTCCCCAGCACAGCTGATGTCTCTTGGTGGTTGAGCATCTTCCTATGAACGAGATCATGCTTCAATTCCCAGTCAGGGCACATGCCTGTACTTTGGGTTTGATCCCCAATAGGGGCCATGCAGGATACGGCCAATCAATGATTGTCTCATCATTGATGTTTCTATCTCTCCCTCTCCCTTCCTCTCTGACATCAATAAAAATATATTTTAAAAAATTATTTCCAAATTTGGGATATGTCTATATATATAAAAGTTCAGCGACCGGAATGACTGGTGGCTGTGTCGCGCGCTGCGCCAGCCAACCAGCCTGATCGGCCTCCCATCCCCCGGCTGGCCCGGCTCCTCGATTGGCCCCCAACACCCTGGTCAGAGACAGGGCCGGCCGCCACCTGTTCGTTGCCCCCAGCCCAGCCCCCAATCGGCCCCCAACACCTTGATCGAGTGTGGAGCCAGCCGGCCAACTGCCCGCGGTCCCTCCCCCGCACCAGCCCAGCCCGATGGGCCCACATTGGGCAACCAGCCAGACCCCACCTGTGCACAAATTTGTGCACCAGGCCTCTAGTATTACTAGATTTTTGTCAAGTAACCATTTTTAAGCCATTTGTTTTTCTGATATAAAAATAGCATGCTATTGCCCTGGCAGGTGTGGCTCACTGGTTAGAGTGTTGGCCCAGAATCATTGATCGGCTGCTTCCTGCACGTCCCATATTGGGGATCAAGCCTGGAACCCGGGCATCTAACCTGGATTGGGTTCGATTCCCAGCCAAGGGCACATACCTGGGTTGTGCGATCGCTCCCCACCCCCAGTCAGGGCATGTGCAGGTGCCCCCAGTGCTCTATCCACTGAGCCAAACCAGCTAAGGCACATGCTATTTTTAAATACAAAATAACAGAAAAGGATAGAGAATACAGAATATAATTCAACACCTTGAAATAAACATATTTAACATTCCAAAATGTTTTCTCTTAACATTTTTATGCATATATTTATTTAAATAGTTGAGACATGACTGTAGTTAGAACTATTTGTTTTTCCCTTAATGTTCTAAGAATTTTTCCACTATTTTTTTCTTTGTATGTTTTCTTTTTTTCTTAGGATTTTTCCACTATTAAAAATATAAAATTTTGTTATCAAAAAATGTGGTTATTTTGCTATTATGGATAATAGTATATCTGCATAGGGTAACTGCAGGAAGATTTTTTTCCTAAGATTCTTGAGCATATATTTCTATAAATGGAATTACTTGTTACACTCTAAACATCTTTAAATTGTATTCCAAGGAGATGATTCCAGTTCACACTGCTACCAGTAGACACCTGACCATTTATAGTGCCATAAAGTAAGCTTATAGTGGGAGTGTCAGGGGGGAAGGTAATGTTTACTTTTATAATGCACATTTTACTCAAGCTATAGATGTGACTTCCTTTTGATTTAGGATGGCCACTTAGCTTTAGTTCAAAGTGCTAATCCTTAAAAGTGGATAGGGATTTTTACCCTATCCAGGCCTTACTTTTATCTATAAAAGATGGGGTAGAAACTGTCAGATTGCTGTGAAATTAATGAGTTGACATAAGAAAATGACTTCTATAACACCTGATTTCCATATGTGCTTGTGGTAGTAAAATAGTTAAGAGCATGGGTTTTATATTCAAGCTGCCTGGTTTCCCATTCTGCTCAGCCACCTAGGAGCTGTAGGGCCTTAAGCAAATTACTTAACCACCCTGCCCTTATGTTTCCTTATCAGCAAAACAGGGATAACAGTTACTACCTCACAAAGAAGTGAAAATTAAATCAATTTATTGTAACAACTATGCATAGTGCCAGGTGGATACTTGAAATATTGGGGGATTACTTTGTAAACTATTTTGCTATACACCTGAAATTGATACAAAATAATGTTGAATGCAAACTATAATGTAAAAATTAAAAAAAAAATTTAAAGGAAAAAAACATAAAAATGTAAATATAGAGTAGGAAAAGAAGGCAATTTTTAAAATAGATTTTTTTTAAATAGATTTTATTGATTTTTTACAGAGAGGAAGGGAGAGAGATAGAGAGTTAGAAACATCGATGAGAGAGAAACATCAATCAGCTGCCTCCTGCACATCTCCCACTGGGGATGTGCCCGCAACCCAGGTACATGCCCTTGACCGGAATCGAACCTGGGACCTTTCAATCCGCAGGCTGACACTCTATCCACTGAGCCAAACCGGTTTTGGCTAAAATAGATTTATTTTTATTGATTTCAGAGAGGAAGGGAGGAGAGAGAGAGATAAAAACATCAATGATGAGAGAGAATCATCGATTGGCTGCCTCCTGCACATCCCCACCAGAGATTGAGCCTGCAACACAAGCATGTGCCCTGACCAAGAATGGAACTTGACCTCCTGGTTCATATGTCAACCCTCACCACTGAGCGACACCAGCTGGGTGAAAGAAAGGCAATTTATGTAAGGCATTTGGAATAGTGCCTGGCACATAGGGCATTCAATAGATATTAACTATTAACATCAGTAAAGGTTATTATCACTATTACTTGGGTATAGTGGAAAAAATGGGGGCTTTGGATTCAAACTCAAGTTCATATTCATTTTCTACTACTCACTAGCTCCGTTGCATAAATTCCTGGGATCTCAGTCTCATCTGCAAAAATACAAGTAGGTGATACCTTCCTTCTGAGGATTGTTAGGATTAAGTGGGATGTTACGTGTTAAGTGACTGGTAAACAATAGATGTTTAATATCTTTTACTTCCTTTCCCATTACTAAATGTTTTATACTATACAATTTCTATATATTAAATATGTCTGAAAAATTGCTTTCCTTACAATATATGAATCACCATTGATTAGATTAGCCTTTGTCTAAAAAAATTAAAGAGACCTTGATAATCCTGCTTTGTTCTATGAAATATGCCTGTTATGGTAATGTCTGTAGATAATTTCATTCATTGTGTGAACTTCTCTTCAAGTTCAGAAACAAATTCAACACAACTATTCATTCTAATTTTACATATATTAAAAATGTTTAGTAATGCTAAAACCACTGAAATCTTTAAGAAAATGTAACAATACTTTATGTAATGCCTTATGACTTTAATGGAATAGTAATATTTCTAACATTGGGGAATAACTGGATTCATTTTATGGTTTGTTGAATAATTCACAGAATTGTCAAAAAAAACCAAAACTGGTTTCCAAGAAGCTGAAAGTTATTGGAAATTAAATTATAAACATCCTAGCTACTAATAGTACTAATAGTCTCATCACAGACTTAAAATGAGATAGTGACTTCAACTCATAGAGTTTACCAAATCTATGAAACTCTGTGACCAGACTTAGGGCATAGTTGGTTATTGATTGATTTTAGAGGGAGAGAGAAACATGTATTTGTTGTTCCACTTATTTATGCATTGATTGGGTGATTTTTTAAATTGATTTTGAGGGAGAGAGAAAGGGAGAGGGAGAGAAACACCAATGTGAGAGTGAAACAAGGATTGGCTGCCTCCTGCATACCAATGGAGACCAAGCCTGCAACCCAGGTAGGTGCCCTGACCTGGAATCAAACTGGTAACCTTTCAGTGCATGGGACAACACCCAAGCAACTGAACCACACCAGCCCCGGCTTGTTTGTTGATTCTCATATGTGCCCTGACCAGGGATTGAACCCACAACCTTAATGTATTAGGATGGTGCTCTAACCATCTGAGCTACCCAACCAGGGACAATTGGCTATAAATATTCTGTCATCCTTCTAAAAGAAGGACATAAGTTAATAAGTATGTATGGTCTGTCTTTGTTTTTAGGGTCCACCAAAATATACAAAATCTGTTCTTAAAAAGGGGGATAAAACCAACTTCCCCAAAAAGGGAGATGTTGTTCACTGCTGGTATACAGGAACACTACAGGATGGAACTGTTTTTGATACCAATATTCAAACAAGTAAGTCTAAATGTAATCTTATCTTTTTGGCGTTAAGGCATTATAAAATATTTGTAGATGAGCTGTTAGCAGTATCTTTTTGTTGGCTTTCACTTTTTTCCAGAAGTCTTTTGCACCTGTGATGTACTTGGAAGAGGTCTCTTCAGTTCACTGCTTATTGGCTGGGTAAATAAAGACCTCTTGGTCATTGAAAAGCAAAAACAAAGAAGCAGTTTAGACTAAACTTGGTTAATGTCCCAAAGTTAGACTTTAGTATCTATACTTAAGGGTAGTAAAAGGGTAATATGCTAATGAGACTGGACGTCCTTCTGGACAAAGCCACAGTTGCAGGGGCAGAGGCAGAGGCAGTTAGGGACGATCAGGCCAGCGGGGGGGAACGGTTAGGGAGCAATCAGGCCAGCAGTGGGGAGCAGTTAGTTGGGCGATCAGGCCGGCAGACAGGTGAGTGGTTAGGAGCCAGCGGTCCAAGATTGCAAGAGGGATGTCCAACTGCAGGTTTAGGCCTAATCTCTGTGGGATCAGGCCTATACCAACAGTCGGACATCTCCAAGGGGCCCCGGATTGGAGAGGATGCAGGCTGGGCTGAGGGACACACACACACACAAACACATTGTGCACGAATTTCATACACCGGGCCTCTAGTCTAGCTACACTAATAAAAGAGAAACATGCAAATTGGTGTCACTCTGCTATGGCCACCATGCAAATTAACCCAACAAAGGTGGTGGTAATTTGCATACGCAGGCCCAGAACGAAGACTGAAGGCTCCAGCCAGAGTGAAGACTGAAGAGGCTTGGCTTCTCTGCTGCGGCTGCAGCGGAGAAGCCAAGCCTCACTGCGACCAGACCAAAGACCTGGGTCCCATGTGCTAGAGGAAAACTGGTGCCGGCAGTCAGGGGAAGGCAGGACTATTGCACAAAATTCATGCAGTGGGCTTCTAGTCCTATCTAATAATAGAGAAACGTGGTAATTAGCTGTACCTCCGCTACCCTTCCCATTGGCTAATCAGGGTGATATGCAAATTAACTGCCAACCAAGATGGCAGCCGGCAGCCAAGCAGCTTGAAGCGAACAGGAGGCTTGCTTGCTTCAGTGATGGAGGAAGCTAACGTTCCCTGCCTGCCTTGCCGGCCTCTGAGCTTGCAGCTTGAAACACTGTTACAAATATAGAAGCTAAACAAAACCCCAGAAACCTGCTTTCAGCCAGCTGGGATCTCAGAGCTGGAGTTGAAACAGTGTTTTGATTATAGAACCCAAACAAACCAGATACCTGCTTTCAGCAGCAGAGGCCTCAGAGCTGGAGCCAAGCCTCCGAGCTAAAGCTGGCCCAGAATAAAAAGAAAAAAGAAAAAAAGGAGCGTTTGGGAGCTTCAGTCACCTGCCAGCCTGAAAACAGCCCTCAGCCCCTCACCCAGACTGGCCAGGTACCCCAGTGGACCCCCCACCCTAAAGGGAGTGTGGCCAGCCTGAAAACAGCCATCAGCCCCTCACCCAGGCTCGCCAAACCTCCATGGGAAGAAAGGCCCCACTGGA